>NW_006976263.1:0-746 GCF_000164805.1 Carlito syrichta | reverse complement strand
TCATTTTTCCGTCCTCTAACTTTGAGTCTGTGTGTGTCCCTTGTGGTGAGATGAGTTTCCTGGGTGCAGCAAATTATTGGGTCATGGTTTTTTATCCAATTTCCCATTCTGTGTCTTTTCAGTGGTCTGTTTAGTCTATGTTCAGGCTGATTGTTGAAATGTGATTTTTTATCCCCATCATGAGTTGTTTTTTTTTTTGAGTTAGAGTCTCACTCTGTCACCCAGATTGGAGTGCAGTGGCCACTCCTGGCCACCGCAGCCTCAACCTGCTGGGCTCCAACGAGCCTTCTGCATCAGCCTTCCAAGTAGCTGAAACTACAGGTGCACGCTACCACGCCAGTCTAATTTTTTTGATTTATTGTAGAGATGAGGTCTCGCCAAGTTGGCCAGGTGGGTCTCAAACCCGCGGGCTCAGGCAATCCACTCACCTCAGCCTCCCAGAACATGGGATTATAGGATGAGCCACCGAGCCCGGCCATGAGTTTCTTATAATGTTTTTTGTTGTTTTCTTTTAACTTTTGGGTTGGTATATGAGTGTTTTCAAGTTTTCATTTGCAGTGTATTCTCTGTTGATTCTTTGTTCTGCTGTTCTCTTAGGATATATGTGGTCATTCTTTTTTTTTTTTTTTCCTTTCTTCTGTGCTTACTACCTTCTTAAGCATCTCCTGTAGAACTGGTCTGGAAGCTGCATTATCTTTTAGGGATTGAATTTCTGGAAGGATTTTACTGCTCCATTGCTGAAGAAG
>NW_006976262.1:0-1069 GCF_000164805.1 Carlito syrichta | reverse complement strand
ACATGCACTGTAGAAGCATTTTTTCTCAAATCTCACAGCATCTGTATGTTTGTTTTATAATGATGGCCATCTTACATGGGGTATGTGGTATTTCCATGTGGCTTTCATTTGCATTTCTTTGATAATGAGTGAAGCTGAGCATATTTTCATGTGTCTGCTGTTTGCCCATATTTCTTATTATGAAAAGGGTCCAATCATGTATTTTGCCCACCTTTTAAAGGGACTGTTTGTCCGTTTTTTTCCAAGTGTTTTAGTTTCTTGTAGATCCTAGATGTTATGCCTTTGTCAGATATAGAGTTGGAGAAGAGTTTTTCTCATTCTTTGGACAGTCTCCCTGCTCTTTTAATTGTTTCTTTTGTTTTGCAGATGTGTATTAATTTGATGTGATCCCACTAGTCTAACTTCTTAAGGTATGGGCATTTAGATTTTTGAAAAGGAATTAGTTCCTGGTTCCAGTTTCCATAATGGTGTCTCCTGCATGTTCTACGATTATTATAATTTGGTGTTTTACATTTAGGTCTTTGATTCATTTAGAGTTAATGTTTATGGTGATAGTTACGGGTCCTGTTTCAATCTTGTGCATGTGCTCAGACTTCTCCCAGCACCATTTACTGAATATGTTCAACATTCCCAGTGGGTCTCGGAGGTTTTTTCAAAGTGAGTGTTTGAGAATTTGAGGATTTCATTCTCTTTCCTGATCCATTGGCCTGTGTACCTATTTTTATACCAATGCCAGGATGTTTTCATTACTGTAAACTTATAGTAAAGTTTGAAGTCTGTAACAGTGATATCTCCTGCTTTGTTTCTTTTGATAAAGATTCTTTTGGCTATTCATGATTGTTTAGGATTTCATATGAATTCTTTAATGTAATTTCCAGATCTGAGAATATGATGTTAACTTAATGGTTATTTCAATGTATCTGGCTAATTTTTAAATTAAAAGATGTAAGCATGTCAGGGAAACAAGCAGGTCCTCCTGTCCTTTGTGACATCAGCCTCAGAACTTTGGCATCATAATTGGAGGGACCTTGACTACTGAGCAATCCTTAGGTTTCAAGGACTTGTGTAT
>NW_006976261.1:3158-3997 GCF_000164805.1 Carlito syrichta | reverse complement strand
CAGTTCCTAATTCCAAATAGCTCAACTACCAGAGGTTTCTGGCATACGATTTAACCCTGAACTCAGGGCTCACATTCATAAGAACCGAGATAATTACTTGTGTTCTGGAATTTGGCGTTAGAGAATCCAGAATCTAAATGGACTTGTAGTGCCATATTACCCTTTAAACTATCGAGAGGACCAGAATGTTGCTGGTCTTCTGGAATGACTGATTAATAATATCCAAATAGGAAACAACTCAGAAAAATGTTGGGATGTCGAAGCCCAGATTTTGTAGAACTTAGCAAGACATCCTGTACATTTTTGGAATTGAGGACTTGGGGAAACCTAATTCTTTATTCTTCCTTAGAAAGAGCCCCTGTAGTTTCCTGCATATGAGGTCTCCCCTTCCCCAGATTCCTGCTTCGAAAACCTGATTCTTGTTTAGCCCTTATCAAGATGCCCAGTAGATTTTTGGCATTGAGGACACAGGAAAACGAGATATCTTATTCTTCCTTAGCAAGAGACTGTGTAATTTCTTGTGTAGGAAGACTCCCAATACCCAGATTTTTGCTATGAAAACCTGATTCTTGTTTAGCCCTTAGCAAGACGCCCTGTAGATATTTGCGATTGAGCATATGTTAACCCAGATTCCTAATTCGTTCTTAGCAAGAGACTGTGAGTTTTCCTGTATATGAGGACTCTTATTCCCCAGATTCGTGCGTCAAATCCCTGATACATTTTTATCCCTTAGTAAGACTCCCTGTAGTTTTTTGGGATGTGCGGACTTGTGTAACCCAGATTCCTTAATCTTCTGTGACAAGAGGCCATGTAGGTTCCTGTAAATGAAGACTCCCATA
>NW_006976261.1:0-2423 GCF_000164805.1 Carlito syrichta | reverse complement strand
CCTCATAAACCTTAACAAGAGGCCTTATAGATTTTGGCGATCAAGGGACTCCCTGAACCTGAATTCCCTTCTCATTCTCTGTAAGATGCTCTGATTTTCCCTGGCATCTGGAATCCAAAAGTCTGTATTAAAATAGACAAATGCCCAGCTGTTTTCCAGGGACGTGGAATCCGTGATTATAGGCTACCTTTAAAAATATGCACAACATACTCAGTAACCTCAAAACCCCAGGCCCAAATCAAGTAGATGCACAAACGGAAGTTTAGAATTAAAGGGTACATTTAAGTCAAGAGTTACATACAAATATGCCGAGATGGTTCTTGTGGAATTGGAACCTAAGATTCCTGGTTCCCTTTTCAAACGACACCTTAAAAATATGGCAACATAGAAGCCCAGATTGCTGATTAAACCTTATCAAGAGACCTTTTAGATTTAGGCGATTGACAACTCCAAGAACTGGATTCCCTTTTCATTCTCAGCATGATGGCCTGATTTTCCCTGTCTATGTGGATTCCAAAAGTCTGTATACAAAAATGCAGATGCCCAGATGATTCCTAGGGACGTGGAATCCATGATTCCTGGTTGCATTTTAATAATTTGTACTAAATATTTGGCAACTGCAAAACCATCAGCCACGCTCCAAATAAAAGTACAAATGGAAATTTAAGGATTACCAAGTTCATCTTAAGACCAGAGGTACCTCCAAATACGGCAAGAAGATACTTTTGTTCTGGGAATCTGGCCTTAGTTGTCCCAAGGAACCTAAGTTACTTGTACTACCAGACACCCGTTTACAACTCTCAAGAAAACCAGAATATTGCTGGAGTCTTGAAATGACTGATTCATAATACCCACAAGTCAAATATCTCCGAAACATGAGACGAGCTTGAAGTCCTGGTTCTTGTTTATCCCATATCAAGACACACTGAGAATTTTTCTGATTGGGGACTAGTGTATCACAGATTCCTTATTCTTCCTAAGTGAGGGACCATGAAGTGTCCTGTATATGAGGACTCCTTTTCCCCATAATCCTGTTTTACAAATCCTGATTCTTGTTTAGCCCTTAGCAAGATGTCATGTAGATATTGTGATGGAGGAATCGTGTAAAACAGGTTTCTTATTTCTCATTAGCAAGAGATCGTGTAGATTCTGTATATGAGGACTGCTATTAGCTATGTTTCACTTCTAAACCCTGATTTTTGTTAGCCCACAGCAGATGGCCTGTTGATTTTTAGGACTGAGGACTGCTATAACCCTGATTCTTTTTCTTCCTTGGCAAGGGGCTGTGTATATTCCTGTATATTAGGACTCTCATTACATAGATCCTGCTTCGAAACTCTTCTTTTTTTGCCCTTTCCAAGATGCCCTGTAGATTTTTGGGATAGAGGACTCGTGAAAACCAGATTCCTTATTCACTCTTAGCAAAATGTCATGTAGTTGCCTGTATATAAGGATTCCATTTCCCCAGATTCATGCTTGAAATCACCCTGATTCGTGTTTAGCCCATAGCAAGATGACCTGAAGTTTTTCTGGGATTGAGGACACGAGTAACACAGATTTCTTACTGTTACTTATCAATTGACAGTGAAGTTTCCTGTATGTGAGGACTCCAGTTACTCAGATTCCTACTTCAACAATCTGATTGGTGGTTACCTTTTAGGAAGACGGCCTGTAGTATTTGCGTTTGAGGAGTCATGTAAACAAGATTACTTATACTTCCTTAGCAATATGAGATGTAGTGTCCTGTATATGATAACTCCTATTATGCAGCTTCCTTCTTCACTCTGCAGGATGCTGAAACACTTCCTGCTGACCAAGAATTCCAGTTTTGGATATCAAGAGAATGACGCCCATATTGTTCTTTGGGAACAGGAATCCAAGATTCCTGATTCCCCTTCAAAAGACCTCTCCAAAATGTGGAAAATTCAAAACCCAACATGCAAATTTCGACCTGCCCGCCCACAAGAATTTTCTGCAGTTTGAGATCACCTGAAACATGGAATTTTTACCAATATGGCTTTTGATTCTGAAGAACAAGATTATGGTGGTAGATGTTCCTAGATCACAAAAGGATTTGAAGGGACAGATCCTAGATTACAAGTTACAAGAGGAGCAGAAAGTTCCTTTGGATCTGTAATGATAGATTTAGCGTATCCACGGAGCAAGTCGCTCTGAAACATGTAGGGAACCAGATGCCCAGATTGCTGATGAATCCTTATAAAGAGGCCCTGTAGTTTCCGGTTAATGAGAACTCCTAGAACCGGATTTCCTTTTCGTTCTAAGCAAGATGCCCTGATTTTCCCTGTCGATGTGGATTCCAAACTCTATATACAAAAAGACAGATGCCCAGAAATTTCCTAGGGACGTGGAATCTATGATTCCTGGTTACCTTTAAAAATACATACAAATATTGACTACTGCAA
>NW_006976260.1:0-1070 GCF_000164805.1 Carlito syrichta | reverse complement strand
TTCGTGTTTAGCACATAGCAAGATGACCTGAAGTTTTTTTATGTGAGGACACGAGTAAGGAAGATTCCTTATTCATACTTAGCAATAGGCAATGAAGTTTCCTGTATGTGAGGACAACCATTACTCAGAATCCTACTTCAAAAACCTGATTCATAGTTACCTCTTAGGAAGAGGGCAAGTAGTTTTTGGGATTTAGGACTCATGTAAACAAGATTCCTTATACTTCCTAAGCAAGATGACGTGTAGTTTCCTGTATATGACGACTCCCATTACCCAGGTTCCCGCTTCACTCTGCAGGATGCTGAGACATTTCCTGGTGACCGAGAATTCCAGTTATTTGAATATCAAGAGAAAGACTCCCGTAATGTTCTTTGGTGACTGGAATCTAAGATTCCTGGTTCCCCTACACAAGACCTTCCCTAAATTGTGAAATATTCAAAACCGAACTTCCCAATTTTGACCGGCCAGCCCACAAGTATTTTCTGTAGTTTGAGGTCACCTGAATCATAGGATTTTGTACCAATATGACTTTTGATTCTGGGGAACATGATTATGGTCTTAGATGTTCCTAGGACACAAAAGGATTTGCAGGGCCAGATCCTTGATTACAACTAAAAAGATGACAAGAAAGTTCCTGTGCATCTGTAATGACAGCTATAGTGTATCCACGGAGAAAGTAGCTCTGAAAAATGTAGGGACCCAGAAGCCCAGATTGCTAATTAAACCTTATCAAGAGGCCCTGTAGATTCCGGTTAATGAGAACTCCTAGAACCGGATTTCCTTTTCGTTCTCAGCTAGATGCCCTGATTTTCCCTGTCAAAGTGGATTCCAAATTCTGTATACAAAAAGACAGATACCCAGAATTTTCCAAGGAACGTAGAATCCATGATTCCTGTTTACCTATAAAAATACATACTAAACATTTGACAACTGCAAAACTCTTGTCCCCTCTCAAAATAAAAAGATAAACGGAAAGGCAAGGATTACAGGGTTCACCTTAAGACCAGAGTTACATTCACATATGGGAAGAGATTACTTTTGTCCTGAAATCTGGCCTTAATTGTTCTGAA
>NW_006976259.1:0-6375 GCF_000164805.1 Carlito syrichta | reverse complement strand
GAGAATGCAGGGCAGGCAATGGTTGCTGACTGGAGCCCTGGCATACCAACTTCAGAGGGAGGGCCAATGTTTACCAGCATTTGACATCCAACTGGCTGAATTTGGGGCAGTTTGCTCTTAAATAGGGATCTGGGTGGTGTGGGGAGCCGGCCATGGAGGCCCACTGAGCGTTAGGGATCAGGAAGGGCTGTTGACCCCGAGACCACTTGGATGTGTTTACGAGCTGTTGACCCCATTCCCTTCCTCCTTTTTCACTTGGCACTGCAACCAGGAAAGGCTCCTGCTGTCTCTAACAGAGGACTCTGAAACCAGAACGAACACAGTTAACTTGGGAGTCTATTGTTCCCATTTTCCACGGTTTGCAGTTTTGCTTTTAAACAATTTGATTTCTGAGTTACATTGAGGAGCCTTAGTGCAGGTCACAGGTTCTCTTGATGTAACTTAGAAATTTATAGATATAGGTTTTAGAAATTAGTTTATATAGATTAAGAAAATTTAAGTAACCATTTTATTGTAGAAGTGTGGTTAGTTTAGTTTGATTCAGGGGGGCCAGTGAAGTTTGAATTAGGCCAGTTGGTGTTAAGAGAGTGTAAACAAAGCAGCAATTGTTTTAATAGAAACTAGTTTGAATTAGTACAGAATAGGAGAAGTTAATAATTCATTATGGTGGTTTCGGGTTTAGACATTGAGTGATGTTAATTCAAGATGATGTAGTTGTAATACAATTAAGGGCACATATGAAACTGGTTTGGGGAACATTAAGCAAGCATAAGAAACAAAAAGACAATTTGTGGTTGTTCTTCCTCATGTTCTTCCTTATGTATGAAAAAACATTTGCTTGAGAGTGGGGGGTGTCCTTTGTGCACCTGGACCTGTTCATGTGAAAGGCACATGCTACCTTTTGTCTACTGTGATGATGACTTTGCAAAGTTTGGGGATAAAAGCCCTTGGATATCACTCCAAAAAGTGGCTTCTACTTAACCTCAAACAGGAGTCCACTTTCTTTCTCAGCCCTTTCTTTCTCCTCCCTTTCTTTCTCCCCTCTAGTCATTGATGCCATCTCACCTCCAGAAACCTCTGAACCTTGCAGGAGTAGGACTCCTGCAGGGTGGCAGTTGCATCACCTTTTGGCTGGGTGAGGGGCACTGTGGAAATGTCAAGTCTTTACCTCTGTTCTATAATACAGCCTCTCATTGAGCTTGCCAGTTAGCAAGACCCAAGGAAATATGGTAGCTTGAAAAATGACCCAGCCCCCAACAGAGGCTGAATAGGAGCACAGACTCTGGAGAGGAGAGGGAATCGTGGCCTAGAATGCCTGTGAGATGTCAGAGACAGTGTACAACCTTAAGGATGGTGAATATATAGTGGAGATGATGGGCATCTAGGCCGTAAAGAGCTTGAACATCAGAGAATCAGGAAAATATCAGCAGGGAGAAGGAAAGGCAAGTGGATAAAAGAAGCCCCTTCCCTCCAGGTTCCTGCAATTCTGTGGAGTGCCTGTAGCCCTGATGAATCCCAAAGGTTGCAAGGGAAGGGAATAAGGGCTGGAACAACTTGGAGAATGCAGAGTGCAGGACAATCAAGAAATGTGGGGCAAGGAATGAGAGCCTGAATGTTTCATACACAGAAGAATTGAGAACGTGGGTGGTATGAAGGGGTTGCAGGGCCTGGAAGTCATGGGAGTGTGCAGAGCCTCTCCAAGGTTGTTTCACATGCCTGGGCTTTTTCTGAAGCTTCAGAGTTTCCCCTTCCCTCTGTTCCAATTGAAACTACCCCTTCAATTCTTTCTCCCCTGCAGACTTGTTCTGACCCTAGTTCTTTTCCTTCTTCAGTTTCAATGATACCATTTCTAGTCCGTTCCCAGTTGGATTTCTCTCCATTTCTGAAATGCTTCCTCAAGGCACCAAAGATATGCACTTCTTCCCCATGGAGCTTCTCAAACTGAAGCGGGAGGTCTTCACTCCAACTTATCACCACTGAAACATTCGTCTTTACCTGCATCCAGGCAGTCCTTTAACTATCAGTACTTCAGACACCATGGAGATGTCCTTCCTTTCTCAGGGCTTCCCTCCAGATTCAAAGCTATCCTTCCTCCCAGTGCAGCCCAGAGCCTCACCACAACATGAACAGGAAGTCACCCCTGAAACAGCATGAGACCACACTCCAGCTAATTTAGTTTCTGTTTGTTTGTTTGTTTGTTTGCCTTTTCAATATGCTGTTTGGGCAGTTGGATCTGGTGAGAAGAAAACCATCAGTCAGGAAAGTTGCTGTTCCATGAGTGTGGACACTACAGGGCCTTGTCTTGTTCAGTAAACCAAACAATCATCTATTTGTTTAATTCAAGATGCTTTTTATAAGGTACACAATGTATAATTCATAATTCAGCCATTATCTCTGCTCTTATATTTCTAATTAAGTGTTTCCATTGACAAATAATCTTTGTCTTTATTTATGCAATTCACTTGGTGTATTGCATCATTGACAATTAATTGATCTTTTTCTTCTCAGATTTCCTGACTACAGCACAGATGCTTATCATGAGGTATGCATTGTATAATTAGTATTAAAGCCATCATCTCAGCCTTTCTATTTTCAATTCAATTTTTCTACCTTAAATAATTATTGTCTGTATTCATGAAATTCATTTTTCAAATTGCCTCAACACTTTATAATAAGTAGATCATGTTTCTTTCCAGATTTCCTAAGTAGAGAGCAGATGTTTACCATAAGGTACAAAATGTATAATTAATTCAGGCATTGTCTGTACATTTATTTTTTTAATGTGATTTTTTCATTGGTAAATACTCA
Organism: Carlito syrichta; assembly: GCF_000164805.1. Classification (NCBI taxonomy): domain Eukaryota; kingdom Metazoa; phylum Chordata; class Mammalia; order Primates; family Tarsiidae; genus Carlito; species Carlito syrichta. Next base: position 3,567 of record NW_006976259.1, on the reverse strand, counting down.
TTGTATTTATACATGCAATTTGTCTGGCATATTTCATCAATACTTTTAAAGAAATAGACCATGGTCTAGAGTGAACATGCTTAGCACAAGGTTCAAGATGAATATTTTGTAATTCAGACATCATTCTGCAGTTATTATTTTAATTCATTTTTTCCAGTGGCAGCTAATCATTGTCCCTATTCATGCAATTAATTTTTCATGTTATATCATCATTTTACAACAAACACATCACGATTTCTTTTTAGATTTTACAACTAGAGCCAGGATATATATCATGTGATACAGAATGTATAATTTGTTATTTAGCCATCATTCCTATAGTTTTTTTAAAGTTTGATTTTTCTATTGGCAAATACTCATTATATGTATACCTGCAATTCATTTATCATCTTGCATCAGCATTTTGCCATAAATAGATCACATTTCTTTCCAGATTTCTGAACTGGAGGGTAAATGTTATACAAGGTATGCAAAAGAAATTTAGTAATTCAAACATCTTCTTTGCAGTTATGTTTTTAACACAATTTTTCCAGTTTTAAATAATTATTTTACATATGCATGCAATGTATTTGACATATTGCATCAGTATTTTACCAAAAGAGATCACAGTTCTTTCTAAATCTCCTAACTAGGATGGAGATTTTTACCACAAGATAGGAAAAGTACAATTAGTGATTCTATCATTATCTCTACAGTTATTATTTAACATACCTTTTTCATTCACAAATTATCCTTGTACATATACTTGCAATTCATTTGGTATATTGCATCAGTATTTTACCATAAGGGTCAAATTTGTTTTCTGATTTCCCAACTAGAACGCTGATGTTTTTCAAAAGGTATACTCAAGGTAAAATTAGTAATTTTGCTGTCATCCCTGAATTATTCTTTAACACAAATTATTCATTGGCAAATAATCATTGTACATATATTTGTGCAACTCATTTTTTTCAGCTGCATCATCATTTTGTGATAAACAGATCATGTTTAAGTTCCAATTTCCTGACTAGGTCCGGGATACTGTGGTGGATTCACAAGTGCATATTAACCAACACTTGCTTGTGCTGACTGCCCAGGCATTCTCTTTTGTGCAAATTATGTGTTTTCAGCTACACCTGGGTGTGTGAATATGGAACTGATTGGTTTAGCATAAAATTCAGCATCTTCTGGATTAGAAATGTAGCCAACAGTTTTAGTTAAGATCACCACTGCCTTTTTCTACACAACATAAGTTGTTAGTAGGCCTGGTGCTAACTTTCTTACTTCACAGCTGACTAAACCAGCCAATACAGGTACAGAAATGTTCTTGACCATGTTCTTTTTAAATGAAATAAGTCAGTGAATCAATGAAAATCATAATTTTAAGAAACTGATTTTAAAGTGTTTAAGAAGGAATAATAGATGAACCCCCCCAAACAAAAAAGAAGAAATAAAGAAAAACAGTTGGGAGTTGTAGCTTGCTCCTATAACCCTAGGTACTCAGGAGGCTGAGGAAATAGGGTCCTTTGAGCTCAGGAGTTGGAGACTGCTGTAAGCTATGATTGAGCCACTGCACTACACTCTGCTACATAGAGAGAAACTGCCTCACAAACAATCACACCAAAAAAAAGAAAGAAAAAATACCCAACCTACCCCTCCAAAAAAACCAGTCAAAACAGAGAAAGTAACAACATTAACAATATAACTCGAGCTTTGCAACTACAAACAAAATCAATGTAAATAAAATAAATAGAAAATATATGGTAATAATTTTTCTGCCGGTTTCCGTTCAGATATTGTGATTACTACCGCCTTAAGATTTATGCATTTAAAAGTCACTGTTCTTATTTGAGCCAGACAAGAAGTGATTCTGGGCAAAATGTATGGGACATGGTAACTGGTCCCATTGTCAATTTAAAGTCACCACCTTCCAAGTAACTCAGTGACCAGGTTGGGTCCTAGTGTAAATGTCACAGGTAGGGAGAGGCAGTGGGACAATCATATAGGACTGAGGAATCATGAGAAGGCATAACTAAGGGGACAATACATTACCAACCCTAGTCCATGGGACAAGACCTCCCTTTCCCTGTCCCATGAAGAATATGATCACTTCTTCTGACTGGGTACTGTGATCCAAGACCTATGAAAGATCCTGTCACTGGGAAAAAGGCTTTTGCAAATAAAATCAGATTAAAGATCTTTATGCTGGGAGATTTTGCTGAATTATCTGGCTGGGCCCTAATAGAATCACAAGTGTTCTTATAAGGTGGAGGCAGACAGAGATTTGTCCAGAAGAGGAAGAAGCTGATGGGAGCCTGGGTCTGCAGACTAAGGGCAATAGAATTGAGGGATTGAGCTGAGGAATTGTGTGACCTCCAGAAGTGGGAAAATGCCAGGGCTTTTCTCCTCAGCAGCCTTCACCACTACTCTTGAGTTCCTCACACACCCAACCCATGAAAACTCATTAAAATTACAGCAGCACAGAGGGGTGCCACCTATGGGACAAACTGATGCTAATGGTAGCCAGCCCAGAATGGCCTCACCGGGCATCCCAATCCAGCACCCACCTTGACATTCCCATTAAGGTATACATTTATGTTCTCACCCCTTGCCTTTCTTTGTTGTCTTCAAAAGGCTGTGTGTGTGTTCCACAGAGATACCACACACAAGACACATTGGGAGCTAGAACCTCCTATCTGAATGATCTTGCATGGATGCCTGTTCCCATTGACTTTCACCTGGATCCTTGAGATAAGTGACTACCAGGTTTGCTGTTAAAATCAGAGATGAGCAGTGAAGTGTGGCCTAAAGAATGGGGTTTGAGAAGGCTGGCAGCATTAAAATCTGTCAAACTTGAATGGGAATTTGTGGTGGTTGGTGTGACCTGGGATTTCAAAGAATTATTGGTGTTATGGAGCAAAACTTTACTTAAATGGGGAGCTCAGAATAAGGCTAATGACTTTTAGTGAGGGGCCAACTGACCTATATGGAGGCTGACACAGATGGATACTGAAAGAAAGAGAGAGCAAGGGTGGATGGTTGCTCTAGTTTTCCTCATGTCAGTGCAAACTGTCACTGATGCATTTTGCAACAGGCACTGCATGCCATGTCCTTGGGCTTGTGTTATCATCTGTTTAAGCAAAGATAAACCATCTGTCATAGCAACTATAGTGAGACTATAACTGATGACATTTGCAATAGTTTAGTGTCATCTGCAATCACCTATCTGCATCTCAGAGATGCCACACTGGTGAATTCAGTGAGAATAAGAGGGAACCATTATGTCTGGATGTATAAGTCTTGAGGTTGGCTCTCTCTTTTGTAAAATATGTTTTCCCAGGGATGTGGTATTGGTCTGGATTCCTCATATCTTGGGGAGTGGAGATAGGTGTCTTCTGTTATCATATCTTTCAGCCCACAGGTCAAGGAATCAATCTGATGAGTCTCCCAACACTCTCCTCTATGTGTTCTCATAATCATTTGCATGTGGTACTATCACCATAGTGGGTGGGGGTGTCTATGGCCCAGTGGACTGAGTCTGAGGCAGATGTGTACAAATTATCCTTTGATTACCTGACCTTCCTTCTA
>NW_006976258.1:0-6872 GCF_000164805.1 Carlito syrichta | reverse complement strand
TCCATTTTCATCTACACTCTCTGATCCAGTTTCAGGCATCTTTCTGCTACTAGAGAAGTCAGTCCAGGAAGTGCAGGATGAAGACCACCAGTCAAGCTCTGCATGTGCTACTGATGTTGGGATGGAGATCCAGGCCAGGAAGACAGGATATATTTCCTACAGTAGTTCCTTGCTGCAGTTTGAACAGGGTGCTCTGACCCAGCCCCAAGGTGCTCTATACTGTCAGTGAAATAAGTCCAGGAAGTGCAGGATGAAGACCACTTTCCCAGCTCTGCGGGTGCTGCTGATGTTGGGGACTGAGATATAGATCAAGAAGACGGAGTATATAACCTCGAGGAGTACTTTGAGGCAGTTTCAAAAGGGCTCTGTTACACTTGCCTGCTTTGTTCTGCTGGAGCAGTCAGGTCAGGAAGTGCATGATGAAGACCACCTGCCTAGCCCTCTGGGTGCTGCTGATATTAAGGTTGTATTTGCAGGTCAAGAAGACTGGATATACTTCCTCAGGTAGTTCTTTGCTCCCATTTCAACAGCGCTCTCTGGCCCATCCCCAGGGTGCTTTATGCTACCAGATAAGTTAGTCTAGAAAGTGCAGGATTAAGTCCACATGCCGAGCTCTGCCGGTTCTGCTAATGTTGGAGACAGAGATGCAGGGCAAAAAGACTGGATACATTTTGTTGAGGAGTTCTTTGCTCCAGTTTTAATTGTGCTTTCTGAGTCAGCCCTACACTGTTTTCTGCTGCCAGAGAATTCAGTCCAGGAAGTGCAGGATGAAGACTTCCTGCCCAGCTTGGCGGATGCTGCTGATTTTCATGACAGAGATGCAAAGCAAGAAGACTGCATATATTCCCTCGAGGAATTTTTTGCTACAACTTCAACAGTGCTCTCTGCTCAGGCATAGGCTGCTCTAAGCTGCCAGAGAATTCAGTATAGGAATTGAAAGCTGAAGACCACCTGCCCAACTCTGTGGATGCTGCTGATGTTGGTGATGGAGATGCAGTCAAAGAAGACTCATTACATTTTTTCTAGTACTTGTTTACTGCAGTTTCAATGGCGCCCTCCAGCCCAGCCCCATCCTGCTCTATGCTGGCAGAGAAGTCAGTTCAGGAAGTGCAGGATGAAGACCACCTGTGGGTGCTGCTCATGTTGTGGACGGAGATGCAGAGCAAGAAGACTGCATATAATCCCTCGAGGAATTCTTTGCTACAGTTCAACAGCACTGTCTAACTCATGGCAAGGTTGCTCTATGCTGCCGCAGGTGTCAGTCCAGGAAGTGCACGATGAAGACTACATGCCCAGTTAGCAAGTGCTTCTGATGTTGGAGACGAAGTTGCTTGGCAAGAAGACTGGATATCTTTCCTCCAGAAGTTCTTTCCTCCAGTTTACACAGCACTCTCTGAACTGTCCTAACTGCTTTCTTCTGTGAGAGCAGTCCAGGAATTGCAGGATGAAGACCACACACCTAGCTCTCTGGTTCCTAGCTTTTGATGTTGATGACAAAGATGCAGAGCCAGAAGAGTGCATATATTCCTTTGAGGAGATCTTTGACACAGTTGCATCAGCACTCCCCGATCCAGCCCCAGGCTAATCTCTGCTGCCAGGTAAGTCACTACAGGAAGTGCAGGATGAAGACTACCTGCTCAGTGTGTGCTGCTAGATGTGGGAAGGAGATGCAGGGCAAGACGGATATATTTCTGTAGGAGTTCATTGCTCCATTTTCATCTGCACTCTGATCCAGTCTCAGGCAGCTTTCTGCTGCTAAAGAAGTCAGTCCAGGAAGTGCAGGATGAAGACCACCAGCCGAGCTCTGTGGGTGCTACTGATGTTGGGGACAGAGATGCCTGCCAGTAAGACAGGATTCATTTCCTGGAGGAGTTCCTTGCTGCAGTTTCAACAGCGTGCTCTGACTCAGCCCCTAGATGCTCTATGCTGTCAGAGAAATCAGTCCAGGAAATGCAGGATGAAGACCACTTTCTCAGCTCTGTGGGTGCTGCTGATGTTGGGGAGGGAGATGCCAAGTAAGGAGACTGAATGTATGATCTCGATGAGTTCTTTGCTCCAGTTTCAACATGCTCAGTGAACCAGCCCCAGGCTGCTCTATGCTGCCAAAGAAGGCAGTCCAGGAAGTGCAGTATGAAGAGCACCTTCCCAGCTCTGTGGGTGCTGCAGAGGTTGGGGACTGAGATGCAGAGCAAGAAGCCTGAATATATGACCTCGAGAAGTTCTTTGCTGCAGTTTCAAAAGGGCTCTGTGATACCATCTCAGGTTGTTCTATTCTGCCAGAGCAGTCAGGCCAGGAAGTGAATTATGAAGACCACCTGCTCAGCTCTCTGGGTGCTGCTGAAGTTGGGGTTGTAGATGCAGGGCAAGAAGACTGGGTACATTTCCTCAAGGAGTTCTTTGCTCCAGTTTCATCAGCACTCTCTGACCCAAGTCCAGGATGCTTAATGTTGCCAGGTAAGTCAGTGTAGGAAGTGCAGGTTTAAGTGCACAGGTCGAGCTCTGAGGGTATTGCTAATGTTGGAAGATGGAGATGCAGGGCAAGAAGACGCAATGTATTTTGTTGAGGAGTTCTTTGCCCTAGTTTTAATTGTGCTTTCTGAGTCAGCCCCAGGCTGCTTTCTGCTGCCAGAGAATTCAGCCGAGGAAGTGCAAGATGAAGACTACCTGCCCAGCCCGGTGGCTATTGCTGATTTTCGGGACGGACATGCCAAACAAGAAGACTGTATATACTCCCTCGAGGAATTTTCTGTTGCAATTTCAACATGGCTTTCTGCACCAGGCATAGGCTCCTCTAAGCTGCCTGAGTACTAGCTCTAGGAATTGCAAGATAAAGACCACCTGCCCAGCTCTGTGGCTGCTGTGATGTTGGGGATGGAGATGCAGTCCAAGAAGACTGGTTCCGTTTTTTCTAGGAGTTCTTTGCTGCAGTTTCAATGGCGCCCTCTGGCCCAGCCCCACGCTGCTCTATGCTGGCAGAGAAGTCAGTCCAGGAAGTGCAGGATAAGACCTCTTGTGGGTGCTGCTCATGTTGTGGATGGAGATGCAGAGTAAGAAGACTGCATATAATCTCTTGAGGAATTTTTCATTACAGTTCAACAGCACTGTCTGACCCATACCAAGGTTGCTCTATGCTGCCAGAAATGTCAGTCCAGGAAGTGCAGGATGAAGACTACCTGCCCAGCTAGCGAGTGCTGCTGACGTTGAGTACAGAGCTTGTTGGCAAGAAGCTTTCTTGCCATCTTTCCTACAGGATTTCTTTCCTCTTTTCTACAGCGTTCTCTGACACTGTCCCACCTGCTTTCTGCTGTCAGAGCAGTCCAGGAATTGAAGGATGAAGACCATATGCCCAGCTCTGTGGGTGCTGCTGATGTTGGGGACTGTGATGTAGATCCAGAAGACTGCATATATTCTCTCAAGGAGGAGATCTTTGCTACATTTGCATCAGCCAGGTAAGTTCCTACAGGAAGTGCAGGATGAAACCAACCTGCTCAGGTCTTTGTGTGCTGCTCATATATGGGAAGGAGATGCAGGGAAAGAAGACTGGAGATACATTTCTGTAGGAGTTTTTGGTCCAGTTTCAACAGTGCACTGTGACCCAGCACAGGATGCTCTATGAAGTCAGCCTGCACAGGCTGTTCCAGAGAAGGCAGTATAGGAAGTGCAGGCAGAAGAGCAACTTCCCAGCTCTGTGGGTGCTGCTGATATTGGAGACCAAGATGCAAGAAGATTGTATATATAACCTCGGCAAGGTCTTTGCTGCAGTTTCAAAAGGGCTCTGTTACACAATCCCAGCCTGCTCTGTTCTGCCAGAGCAGTCAGGCCAGGAGGTGCATGATGAAGACCACCTACCAAGCTCTGTGGGTGATGCTGATGTTGGGGTTGTAGATGTAGGGCAAGAAGACTGTACACATTTTCTCAAGGAGTTCTTTGCTCCCATTTCAACAGCTCTCTCTGACCCAGCCCTAGGTTATTTTATGCTGGGTTAGTCTAGAAAGTTCAGGATTAAGTTCACATTCCAAGCTCTGCGGGTTCTGCTAATGATCGAGACAGAGATTCAGGGCAAGAAGACTCGATATATTTTGTCGAGGTGCTCTTTGCTTCAGTTTTGTGGTTTCTGAGTCAGCCCTTTGCTGCTTTCTGCTGCCAGAGAATTCAGTTCAGGAAGTGCAGGATGAAGACTTCCTGCACAGTCTGGTGGGTGCTGCTGATTTTCCTGATGGAGATACCAAGCAAGAAGACTGCATATATTCCCTCGAGGAATTTTTTGCTACAATTTCAACAGCACTCTCTGCGCCAGGCATAGGCTGCTCTAAGCTACCAGAGAACTCAGGATAGAAATTGCAATATGAAGACAACCTGCCCAGCTCTGTGGGAGCTGCTGATATTGGGGATGGAGATGCAGTTCAAGAAGACTGGTTACATTTTTTCCAGGAGTTCTTTGCTGCAGTTTCAATGGCGGCCTCCAGCACGCTGCACTATGCTGGCAGAGAAGTCCATCCAGGAAGTGCAGGATGAAGTGCAGGTTCTGCTCATGTTGTGGACAGAGATGCAGAGCAAGAAGACTGCTCATATTCCCTTTAGTAGATCTTTGCTTCAGTTTCAACAGTGCTCTCTGACACTGTCCCAACTGATTTCTGCTGTCAGAGAATTGCAGTCCAGGAATTGCAGGATGAAGACCACATGCCCAGCTCTGTGGGTGCTGTTTATGTAACTGATGGAGATGCAGAGCTAGAAGACTGCATATAGTCCCTTGAGGAGATCTTTGCTACAGTTGCATCAGCACTCCCTGACCTAGCCCCAGGCTAATCTATGCTTCCAGGTAAGTCACTACAGGAATTTCAGGATGAAGACCACGTGCTCAGGTCTGTGTGTACTGCTCATATACAGGAAGGAGATGCCTGGCAAGAAGACTGCATACATTTCCATAGGAGTTCTTTGGTCCTGTTTCAACAGCGCTCTTTGATCCAGTCTTATGCAGCTTTCTGCTGCTAGAGAAGTCAGTCCAGGAAGTGCAGGATGAAGACCACCAGCTGAGCTCTGTGGGTGCTACTGATGTTGGGGATGGAGATGCAGGCCAGAAAGACAGGATACATTTCCTAGAGGAGTTCCTTGTTGCAGTTTCAACAGTGTGCTCTGACCCAACCCCAGTCTGCTCTATGCTGTCAGAGATGTTAGTCCAGGAAGTGCAGGATGAATACCCTCTTCCCAGCTCTGTGAATGCTGCTGATGTTGTTGACACTGATACAGGGAAATAAAACTGGATACACCTGTGGAGTAGTTCTTTGGTACAGTTAAAACAGCGCACTCTGCTGCCATCCCAGGCTGTTTCTCCTGTCAGAGCAGTCAGTCCAGGAATTTTCAGTTGAAGACAATCTGCCAAGCTCTATGGGTGCTGCTCATGTTGTGGATGGAGATTCAGAGCAAGAAGACTGCATATATTCCCTCGAGGAGTTCTTTGCTTCTTTTCAAAAGCGCTCTCTTCTCCAACCTCAGAAGACCGCATATATTCCCTCATGGAATTCTTTGCTACAGTTCAACAGTGCTCTCTGACCCAGGCCAAGGCTGCTCAATGCTGCCAGAAAAGTCAGTCCAGGTGCAGGATGAAGACCACCTGCCCAGCTCTGTGGATGCTGCTCATTCGGAGATAGACATGCAAGATAAGAAGACTGGATACATTTCTTCCAGCAGTTCTTTCCTCCATTTTCAACAGCGCTCAGTGACCCAGCCCCTGGCTGCTCTATGCTGTCAGAGAAGTCAGTCTAGGTCATGCAGGACGAAGACCACATGCCCAGCTCTTTTGTGCTGTTAATGTGGGGAACAGAGATGCAGGACAAGAAGACTCGATACATTCCCTTGAGGAATTTTTTGCTTCAGTTTAAACAGCGTGTTCTGACCCAGCCACAGGCTTCTTTCTGCTTCCAGAGAATTCAGTCCAGGAAGTAAAGGGATGAAGACCACCTGTTCAGTTCTGTGGATGTTTTGATGTGGGGGAAGGAGATGCAGAACAAGCAGAATACATATATTCCCTCGAGGGGTTTTTAGTTGCAGTTTCAACACTGCTCTCTGACCCAGCCCCAGGCTTGTCTATGTTGCTGGAGCCATCAGTCCAAGAAGTCCAGGATGAAGACCACCTGCCCAGCTGTGCGTATGTTGCCAATGTTGGGGACGGATATGCAGAGCAAGAAGACTACATAGATTCCCTAGAGTAGTTAGTTGTTACCATTTCAACAGCGCTCAGTGACACAGCCCCAGGCTGCTCTCTGCTGCCAGAGAAGTCAAGCCAGGAAGTTCACGATGCACACCGCCTGCCCAGCTCAGTGGGTCCTCCTGATGTTGGGATGTAGATGCAAGGCAAGAAGACTGGATACATTTCCTCAAGGAGTTATTTGCTCCAGTTTCAACAGTGCTCTCTGACCCAGCCTCAGCCTACTTTGTGCTGCCAGCGAAGTCGGTCCAGAAAGGGTAGGATGAAGTCCACCTGCCCAGCTCTGCGGGTGCTGCTGATGTTGGAGAGGGAGATGCAGGGCAAGAAGACTGGATACATTTCATGGAGGAATTCTTTGGTCCAGTTTCAACAGCACGCTCTGACTCAGACCCAGGATCCTTTCTGCTGCCTAAGAAGTCATTTCAGGAACTGCCGGATGAAGAACACCTGCCCAGTTATGCAGGTGCTGCTGATGTTGTGGATGGAGATGCCGGGCTAGATGACTGGATACATTTCGGGATGAGTTCTTGGTCCAGTTTCAGCAGCTCTCTCTGACTCAGCCCCAGGCTGTATTTTGCTGCCCAAAAATTCAGTCCCGGAAGTATAAAGGTTGAAACCACACACCCAGCTCTGTGGGTGCTGCTGATGTTGGAGAAGAAGATGCAGG
>NW_006976257.1:0-690 GCF_000164805.1 Carlito syrichta | reverse complement strand
GACACAATCAGACACTCATCAGTCTCTGCAGTGTTACGGAAAAAGTCCTGTAATCAAGTCTACCTCTACACATCTTTAGTCTACCTCTATCATCCAAGCACTTTCAGAGGCCAAGGCGTTAGGATTGCTGGAGCTCCGGAGTTTGAGACCAGACTAAGTAACATGTCAAAATGTCTTCTCTAAGAAAAATGGAAAATATGTGTTTGTATATATATGCTTGTGTGTGTGTGTGTGTGTGTGTGCGTGTATACGTATGTGAGTGTAGATATATATAACTAAATATGTATTATAGAATTTTATGAAATGTTTACTACATATACTTATATTTTATTTTATGTATATTGTTAATACTTATTCTGACATACATAAATACCAGAATTTATTTTATTTAAAGTGTATCTGTGTTTACATGTTTAAATTTCAGTCACATGCACAATTCTCGCCGTAAGCGGAGATGACTTTCATGCAAGACGCCTCTCCAGATACATTTTCCCTTGCTCACAACAGTCTCTCAGTTCGTCTATCTCGTTACTTTCTAGTGCTTTGGCCACATGTTTCTCACCTCTTCCATTGCGGCAAAACCTTCCCGTTCGAGGACTGTCTTTGTCTGGGGCAACAAAAGATGTTCCTTGGGTAAAAGTAGGAAAACAAGGAGGGTAAGACACTGAGGTCATCTTCTTGTTGGTCAAC
>NW_006976256.1:0-728 GCF_000164805.1 Carlito syrichta | reverse complement strand
CTAGCTAGATAAATCAGCTTGCTAGCCAGCAGAATAAGTTGTTCAAGTCAGCTAGTTAATTCAGTTGGCTAGCCTGCTGGCTACGTTGATAGCTAACAAGTTAAATGAGGTGGCTAGCCAGCTTGCTAGCTTGTCAGCTAGCTATATGATAGCTTAGCTAGCTAGCTAGCATGCTGAATCAGCTAGCTAAGTGAGCTGGCAGGCTAGGTAGTTAGCTAGTTAAGTCAGCTATTTAAGTCAGCTGGGTAGCTAGTTAAGTCAGTTAGTTAAGTCAGCTGGAGAGCCAGCTGCTAAGCAGGATAGCTAACTTTAAGTAAGCTGACTAACCAGCTGGCTAGCTAGTAAAATCACCTACTTTACTCATCTCACTGGCCAGCAGGATAGCTAGGTAGGTAGGTAAGACAGCTGGAAAGCCAGCGAGCTAAGCAGGTGGGTAGCTAGTTAAGTCAGCTGGCTAGCCTTCCGGCATCTAGTTATGTCATCTAGTTAATTCAGCTAGCAATCCATCTGTCTAGTTAGGTAGCTAGCTAGTTAAGTCTGTTGGATAGCCAGCTGTCTACTTCATGAATTCAGCTAGTTAAGTCAGCTGGAAAGCCTGCTGGCTAGCTATGTAGCTAGGCAATTAAGTCATCTGGCTAGCCAGCTGGCTATCTAGGTAGCTAGTTAATTATGTCAACTGTCTAGTCAGCTTTCCAGCTAGTTGTCACTTAGTTAAATCAGCAGACTAG
>NW_006976255.1:0-785 GCF_000164805.1 Carlito syrichta | reverse complement strand
TCCCATTGTGTATAACGCCACATTTTTATTGACTCATTCCTTGATAGATGTGCAGGTTGCTTTTATGTCTTGGCTACTGTGAATAGTACTGGTATTAATATGGAAGTGTAGATGTCTCTTCTCCATACTGATTATATACAAACATACATACGTATATATATGTATGTACGTGTGTGTGTGTGTGTGTGTGTGTGTGTGTGTGTGTGTGTACCTAAAAATGATGGTGGTTGAAGCATTTTACATTTGAAATTGATCAACTGTATTTCAACCCAAGCCTGACGGGCCAGTCTGAGACCCTGTTGCTTACCTGATCCCTCAGGAACAGATGCTGTTTGAGCTTCAAGGGAGATTCTTTCATGGTCAGGGCATGTGGGCACCACTGAAACCCATCAGGTTTAACATGTCTGTTTGGGATGGAAAGCTCATCACCCACCACAGTTGAGAATGTCTCAACTCCTGGAGCTGATCTGTGAAGTTTTTCTGACTAAAAATGAAAAGAACCAGCACAGCATGTCTGCTTCCATGTACCACCTTAGTAATGGATGTCCTTAAATTCCTTCTACCCTCAGGTACAATTCCTTTGATTTACATGTAGTCCTGCGTAAATGAATCTAGAGATAGTATATTATATTTCCTTAAAGTCAATTAGCATATTAAAATGCAGTATATACATGCAAAATAGAAACTTTTTGTTAAATTTTTCTGTACATTCATTGGACTATAAGTTTAAATGCGGAAGTGAAAAACAAACTGTCATTTTTTTCTCCTTTTCTGAGATGGGTAAA
>NW_006976254.1:0-684 GCF_000164805.1 Carlito syrichta | reverse complement strand
GATTGAGAACTCCCAAGAACCAGATTCCCTTTCCGTTCTCAGCAAGATGCTCTGATTTTCCCTGTCTGGATTCCAAAACTCTGTATACAAAAAGGCAGATGCCCAGATGTTTCCTAGGGACGTGAAATCCATGATTCCAGGTTACATTTTAATAATTCGTACTAAATATTTGGCAACTACCAAACCCTCGGCCCCTCTCCAAGTAAAACTACAAACGGAAATTTAAGGATTGCCAAGTTCATCTTAAGACCAGAGTTACATGCAAATACGGCAGGAAGATACTTTTGTTGCGGGAATCTGCCCTTAGTTGTCCCGAAGAATCTAAGGGACTTATACTATCAGATACCCGTTTACAACTCTCAAGAGGACCAGAATGTTGCTGGCGTCCTGAAATGACTGATTTAAAATACCCAGAAACCAAATATCTCTGAATCATGAGACGTGTTCGAAGACCTGATTCTTGATCATCCCATAGCATGACACCCTGAGAATTTTTCGGATTGGGGACTAGTGTATCACAGATTCCTTATTCTTCCTTAGTGAGGGGCTGTGTCGTGTCCTGCATATGAGGACTCCCTTTCGCCAGAAACCTGTTTGGAATCCCTGATTCTTATTTAGCACTTAGCAAGATGTCATGTAGATATTGTGACAGAGGAACTGTGTAAACCAGGTTTCTTATTTCTC
>NW_006976253.1:2801-5116 GCF_000164805.1 Carlito syrichta | reverse complement strand
GACATAGGGCTGGGAAGAAGTGAAAAAAGACAGGTAAGAAAGATTCCCTAAAGAATACTGATAGCTAAACAGAGACAGGCCAAAAAAATCAAGAAACAGTATAAGTCAGAAGGTAAATACCAAACGTAATCTAGACCAACAGTTTCAATGATAAAATCATAGGTCAAAATAAGCGATCAGACTAGAGTCACTTCTGTGATCTCGGATTCCAGCCTCTCCCTTTTGTTTTTGGTTGCAGCATAGGGGTGGGGCTTTGTCTCCTGTTTCACACTGTTGCCTTAGGAGCTGAGGTAGTTTGTTGCTAGGTGGGCAGGGCAATGGAAGTCTCTGCCTGGAGAATGGCAAGGCAGTTTAAGCAGGTCTGTTTTTCTCTGCTTGTCTGGGTCCTCTGGCTTGGGGTCTCACGCTGTGTGCCTCAGCCAGGGTGGACCCGGAGTTCCAGAGCTCCAAAGTTCCAAAAGGCAGGGTTCAGAGAATCTCACCAGTTCACCTATGCTGTCGCCATCTTGCCCCGTCTCCCGTGTTTGCCTCTTCTTTTCTTCCCCTTTTTTCTTTAAAATACTTCTGGAAGTGGAACTCTTTGTCAGTGAGTTATCAAGCAGCTGCAGGACATTTATTCACCAAATTCTTTTCTTGTTATGCAGTGTTTGAAGGTCTTCGCCCCATCCATAAGACATTTCACTTCAGGATGATTCCCCTGCTAGGCGCATCAGGTGCGTCCAAGCCCTGGGAGCACTTACACCCGCGCACACCTGGCTTGGTCACGAGTACCCGGGCGGCGCTGTGCCCAGCCCAGCCCGAGCGCAGGAGCCGCCACCACCGCCAAAGCTCAGGTGTCGGGTTATGGGAGGGCGGGGGCTCTGCTCTGCATGGGACGTGGGCACCCACCGGTGAGGGTGGAGGCGGGGCTCCCTTGCCGCCCAGAGGACTCGCCACGCCCAAGGAGTTCAATTTTTTAAGAGGTATTATTGGCAGAGAACCAGAAATCTTAGATTCCACGTCCCCAGGCATATTCTTGTCATCTTTCTATGGGTATATAAGAGTCTGGACTTCCAGGTCAACAGGAAACATCTCGTCGTTTTGCTTAGAACGAAATAGGAATCTGGGTCACTGTGTCCCTTGAAAGTTTCTGCAGGCTTTACCTAAGTGGAACCAGGAAACTCGGTTTCCATGTCACTTGCAAACATCTGAGCATTTCCCAAATTATCCGTGGCTTAAGGCAGCACTCATACCTAGGAATCGACAGGGACTTTAGCAAATGCTAATCTGGAATTTGGGAAATCTGGTTCTCATATTATTCAGAGCAACGTCCTATATGCATACCACAAATCAGGCATTGCCGTTCCCCAGGAACGTGTTGCACCTCTTGATAGTTGCAACTGAGATTCTGGCCTACTGCTCCGTTTGTTTCACAGGGTCCTGTAAGGCAAGATTGCACAAGCCACGCAATCATCTGCCATTTGTTAATGTGATCACTGGTCTCAGGTTTACCTCAAAGTCCAGAAACTACTGCTGGACATTCGTTTTCAAATTGAGAATGTGGGATTAGGCGTTCCCACATATTTAGGATGTATACTTAAGGAGGAACCAGCAATCTTTTATTCCAGTTCCTTAGGACACTTCTTGGCGTATGTGTATTGGTATGTAAGAGTATGTACTTCTATGCCACCAGAAAACGTCTGGTCGTCTTCCTGATAATAAAAAAAGGAATGTGGGTTATGGGAAGCTTCAATCCATTTCTACAGGGCTCCGTTATAAGAGCTTATCTGGAATCTGGGCTTCTAGTTCTCCAAATTCTTCAGAGCATGTTGCCACTTGGAAAGGAAAAGTGTCATTATAGATTCCCAGTAATCTTCTGGTCCTCTTGATTGTTGTAACCCAGAACCAGTCCGTGAAATTCAGTTGGGTTTCTTGGCACAACTAAAGGGAGATTACAGGACTAAGGCATTATCTCGCAATATTTGTGTGTAACTCTTGTCTTAAGGTGTACCGTGTAATCCAAAAACTTCCATTTGTGAATCTATTTGATATGGCCTGGGCAGTTGTGGTTCCTACGCTTCTAGTACATATTTTTAAAGGTAACCAGGAATCAGGGATTCCACGTCCCTGGGAAACAGCAGGGCATTTGTCTATTTGCATACAGAATGTTGGAATCCTCATCGCCAAGGAAAATCAGGCTCTTGCTGAGAACGAGAAGAGAATGTGGATCAGGGGTCCCCAATCGTCAAAATCTGTATGGCCTCTTGATATGGTTTAATGAGGAATCTGGGCTTGTAGGTCCTTCCATTTTTCAGAGCTACTTGCTCCATGGATAC
>NW_006976253.1:0-2563 GCF_000164805.1 Carlito syrichta | reverse complement strand
TGGGATATTGTTTTTAGAATATTACACAATTTTACGATGTCTTGTGTAGGGGAAACTGGAAGCTTGGAAATACAGTTCTCAGGTACTATATGGGAATATTTCTATTGATATCCAAACAACTGGATTTCTATGTTCATCAGAAAATATCTCGGGTATTGCTGAGAATTAAACAGTAATTTTCGAAATGGGAATCCTCATATACAGGAAACGACATGGCCTCTTACTACGGAAGAATAAGGAATCTGGGTTACAGGAGTCCTCAAATCCAAAAAAACCTACAGGGAGTCTTACTAAGGGAGAAAAAGTATCAAGGATTTGAAACACGAATCTGTGGAATGGGAGTCCTCTTATACAGGAAACTTCACAACCTCTTGCTAAGGACGAACAAGGAATCTGGGTGACACATGTCCTTGATCCGAAAAATATAAAGGGCATTTTTCTAAGGGCTAAACAAAGATCAGGGTTTCGAAGCAGGAATCTCGGTAATGGGAATCTTCATATACAGGAAACTACACAGCCCCTACCTAAGAAAGTATAAGGAATCTGGTTTTCCTGAGACCTCAGTGCCAAAAGTCTACTGGGAGTCTTTCTAACGGCTAAACAAGAATCAGGATTTCAAAGCAAGTATCTGGGAAATGGGAGTCCTCATATACAGGAAACAACACGGGATCTTGCTAAGGAAGAATATTGAATCTGGGTTACAAGTCCACAATACCAAAAATGTTCTGGGCGTCTTGATAAGGCATACAAGACTCGGACTTCGATGTCCCCATATTTTTCAGAGCTGTATCCTATGTACATATTAGGAATCACTCATTCCAGAAGTCCAGCAACATTCTGGTCATCTCGATAGTTTAAACAAAAATATGGCACTACAAGTCCATTTAGATTCTGGATTTTCTAACGCCAAAATCCAGGACACAAGTAATGATCATGGATGTTTTGAATGTAAGCCCTGAGTTCAGGGTTACCTCGTACCCCAGAATCTTCTGGTAGTTCAGCTATTCCAAATTAGGACCTTGGGTTTAGATGTTGCACCATGTTTAGGAGGTGTATTTGGGAGGGCACCAGAGTCTTGGTTTATAAATCAATAGTAGCATTCTGGAGTCCCTCTATTGGGAGCCACGTGTCTAGACTTCTAAGCCACGGGGAAATATCTCGTCGTTCTTCTGAGAACGAAACAGGTATCTCAGACACTATGTCCCCAGAAAGTTTCTACTCATATTACCAATGTGGAACAAGAAAAATTAGTTTGGATGTGACCAGGAAACTTCTGGGCAGTTGTAAATTTTTCCCTGGCTTAAGGTTGTTCTCATACCTAGAAGTCTACAGGAATTTTCTAAATGCTAATCAGGAATTTGGAGTCCCAGTCCCCACATTTTTCAGAACTAATTCCTGAATACGTACCACAAATCTGTCATTACCAATTCCCAGGAACCTGCTCCTCCTCTTCTTAGTTGTAACAGAAAATCTGGCCATCTGCTCAGCTTTTTTTACAGGAGGCTTTAAGGCAGATTTCACAACCTAAGGAATCATGTCGCTATTTTTCGTGTAATTTCTCACTTCAGGTTTACCTCCTAATTCAGAAACAACTACTGGAATGTAAGATTGATATTTGTAACTTGTGAATAGTTGTTCCCAAATATTTAGGATGTATTCTTAAAGAGGATCCAGCAATCTTGGATTCCAGGGCCCTTCTGACCTTTTGGTCTTATGATTATTGATATATAATAGTTTGTACTTCTACGTCACCAAGTAACTTCCGGAAGTCTTACTGAGAAGAAAAAGAATCTGGGTTACGGGGGTCGCCAATCCAAGAAATCTACATGGACACCTAATAAGGGCTAATCTGGAATCTGGAATTCTATTTCCACACATTCTTTAGGGCTACAGGCCTCTTGGATATGACATTTTTTTTCATTATATATTCTCAGTCACCTTCTGGTCTTCATGATAATTGTAACCGAGAATGTGAACCCTCTAGTCCATTGGGTTCCTCGGGACAACACAAAGTAGACTCCAGGACCCAAAGAATCTTATCACCATATTCGTATGTAACTATTGCCTTAAGATGTACCTTGTAATCCTAAAACTTCTGTTTGTCCTTCTACTGCCATGGGGTCCTGGTGTTTTGAGGTTGCCAAATATATTATGTACTTTTATGGGTAACAAGGATTCATGAATTTCACTACCTTAGGTAATTTCTGGGCATCGTCCTATTTGTATACAGAGTTTTTGGATTCACATCACGAGGGAAAATCAGGGCATCTTGCTGAGAACACAAAGGAAATTCGGTTGATTAGTTCTCATTCACTCGAATCTACAGGGTCAATAGATAAGATTTAATCAACACTCTGGCTTCAGGGTCTCTATATTTTTCATAGCTATAGCTCCGTTGATACCCTTAATTGGTCATTACAGATACCCAGGAAGACTCTATTCTCTTGTTAGTTGTAATCGCGATCTTGCCCAAATATCCTTTTGTGCCTTATGAATTTCTAGGACCATAATCAGATACCCCAGGAATCAAATGTCATATTGGTACAAATCCTTGATCAGGTTA
>NW_006976252.1:0-3134 GCF_000164805.1 Carlito syrichta | reverse complement strand
CTACTAGACTTAACTAGTTAGCCATCTGGCTACCCAGCTAACTTAACTAGCTCTCTACCTAGCTAGCTAGCAGGCTAGTCAGCAGACTTAAGAAACTAGCTTAATTAGCTAGCCAACTGGCTAGCCAACTGACTTAAGCTCGCTAACTAGCTAGTCATCTGGCTAGCCACTTGACTTAACTAACTGACTTAAATAGTTGGCTTGCTTTCCAGACAGCTGAATTAACCAGCTTGCTATATAGCTAGCCAGCTGGCTAGCCAGATGACTTAATTAGGTGACTTAACTAGCTAGCCAATTTACTAGCCAGCTGACTTAAGTAACAAGCTACCTAGCTAGCCAGCTGGATATCCAGCTGACTTAACTAGGTGGCTTTACTAGCTAGCCAGCAGACTAGACAGCTTACTTAACAATCTATCTACCTAGCTAGCAAGCTGTCTAGCCGGCTGACTTAACTAGGTGACTTAAATAGCTAGCCAGCTGGTTAGCAGGCTGACCTAACTGCCGAGCTACCTAGCTAGCCAGCTGGATAGACAGCTGAGCTAAATAGCTAACTACCTACGAAGACTGATGGCTTGCCAGATGACTTAAGTACCTAGCTACCTACATAGCCTGCTGGCTAGTGAGGTAATTAACAAGGTTACTTAACTATCTGCTTAATTGACTAGCTAGCTGACTTAACTAGCTAGCTACTCAGAGAGGCAACTGGCTAACCAGTTGTCTTAGTTTGCTGACTTAACTAGCTAGCAAGCTGACTATACTAGCTGACTCTACCAGCTAGCTACCTAGATAACCAGCTGCCTTAACGAGGTGGCTTAACTAGCTAGCTACCACACTAGCTATCTAGCTAGCCAGCTGACTTAACTGGCTGACTTAACTAACTAGCTAGCTGACATAACTAGCTGAGTTATATAGCTAGCATCCTAGCTAGCCAGCTGACCTAACTATCGGGAATATCTAGCTACTCTGATGAATAGCCATTTGTCTTAACTAGCTTTTTAAATAACTAACCAGCTGGATAGCTAACTGACTTAATGTGCTGACTTAACTAGCCAGCCAGCTGATTTCCAGTGGACTTAACTAGCTGACTTAACCAGCCTGTCAGCTGTTTACCTATCTAGAAAGCAGGCTAGTCAGTTGACTTACCTGGCTGACTTAAGCTTTAGCAAGCTGGCTAGACAGCTGACTTAACTAGCTAGATACCTACATAGACAGCAAGCTAGCCAGCTGACTTAACTAGCTGACTTGAACAGCTAGCCTGCTTGCATGCAAGCTGACTTACCTAGCTAGTTACCTAACTAAACAGTTGGCTAGACAGCTGACTAAACTAGCTGATTTAATCAGCTAGCCAGTTGGCTAGCCAGCTGACTTATTGCGAATACATCTAGCCAGCTGGCTAGCCAACTGACTTCACTACCTCACTACCTTGCTAGCCAGCTGGCTAGACAGCTTACTTAATTAACTGAATTAACTAGTTAGCCACTAACTAGACATCTGACTAAAATAGTTACATAACTAGCTCACTACCTCTCTAGCCAGCTGATTTAAACAGTTAGCTAACTAGCTAGCTACCTAGCTAACAAGCTCACTTAAATAATTAGCTGCCTAGCTGGCTAGCTGACTTAGCATGCTAGCTAACTCATTAGCTTACTCATTATCTAACGTGCTAGCTAGCTTACTTAGTCATCTGACTTAACTCATTATCTAACGAGCTTCCTAGGTGGCTCAAACAGCTGATTTAACTCTTTAGCTAACTAGCTAGCTAGTTGGCTCATCCAGGTGACTTAACACATTAATAAAAGTAGCTAACTAGCCTACTCAACCAGCTGACTCAACCAGTTTGCTAACTAGCTAGCTAACTGACTCAACCAGCTAACTTAGTCAGTTAGTTAACTACCGAACTACCTTACTCAACCTGCTGACTTAATCCGTTAGCTAACTAGCTACCTAGCTGTCTTAACTAGCTGACTTAATAGAAAGCACACTTAACTAGCTGAATTGAGTTGGTGACTTAACTACTTAGGTAGCTGACTTAACTGGCCGACTTAACTAGTTAGCTAGTTGATGTAACTACCTGAATTAAATAGTTAGCTAAATATTAACTAGCTGAATAACCAGCTGACTTAACTAGTTAGCTAACTAGTTAGTTAGCAGACTTAAGTACCTGACTTAAATACTTAGTTAACTAGTGTGCTAGCTGACTTAGCTAGCTGACTTAGCTAGCTAGCTGTTAGCTAGCTGACTTAGCTAGCCAACTTAACGAGTTGGCTAACATGCTAGCTAGTTGACTTATGAGTTGGTTAACGAGTTAGTTACCTCTTTAAAGAGTGGATAAACGAGTTAAGTAGCTGACTTCACTAGTTTAACGAGTTAGCTAGGTGACTTAATTTGACTGATGAGTGGCCCACTAGTCAGCTTTGTTAACTAGTTGGATGGCTGGTGTGCTGAACTAACAAGTGGGCCGATTAATAGGCCACCTAGTTAGCAGGCCTAACTTGTTAGCGTCTAGTTAGCTGAGCTAACTTGTCAGCTCATAAGTTAACCCACTAGTCGACCAATTGGTTTGCTGACTTTAATAGTTGGCTGGCTAGGTGACCGACCAGTTAGCTGCCTTAACTAGTTGGCTGGTGAGTGAGCTGAGAGGTGAGCTGACTTCACTAATTATCCAGCGAGTGAGCCGACAGTTCAGTTGACTTAACTAGTCGGCCGGCGAGTGACCTGACTGGTCAGAGAATTTAAATTAGGATGGCGAGTGATTCAACCTGCGAGCCAACTTAGCTAGTCGACAGGCAAGTGATACGATGGGTGAGCTGCCTTAACTAGTCAGGTGGTGAATGAGCTGACTGGTGAGCTGACTTAACTAGCTGGCTGGCAAACAAGCCGACTAGCTAGCTGACCTGTTGTCCTGTGAACAAGACAACAAGTTAGTTGACCTGTTGGCTGGCGACTGAGCTGACTAGTTTGCTGACTGGATGGCAGGAGAGGGAGCCGACTAGTAAGCTGATCTGATGTAAAGTGAGTAAGCCCACTAGTTAGATGACCATCTAGCTGAGTTGATAGCTGACTAATTAGCTAAATAAATATATGATTTGCTAGTTGACTTAACTAACTAGCTGACTAGCTAGCTGGCTATCTAG
>NW_006976251.1:0-698 GCF_000164805.1 Carlito syrichta | reverse complement strand
GGTCCCAAAGCTAAAATATCTCACCATTCAACAACTGCTTCCACCTCCACCAAATGGACCAAAGACATCACATCATTCGTCATCTCCCAATCCTCAACCCAGACATTACCAGTGAGCTGTTGCGACTAGACAGTGCAGACTGCCCACACGTGGGCATATCAAGGCACTCACCCACAATACCGAGGATCTGGTTCATTCTCAAAACACTTGTCTCACCTCACTCCCTCTATTGTTTTTGTTGGTATGCTGGCAATTATATCATGCCATGAGGGTTGTGTTTTTTCGAAAATATCCTACTGGGCTTATATCCCAAACCCTAAAGTGTTCCAGCTTGTTACATGGGATGCTGAGAATATTACTGTTTTTACCAATCATTCCTATGTATTAGGAGGCCGCACTTGCTTTCATTACAGCTCAAAACTGTTATTAATAAAAATTTTTCTTTTTCAGGTTGTTCTAGTTCTCCACCAATACATTTTAGTTTACTAAAAAAACAGAATGCTTCCTTGATATTTTGGGTTGTTTAAACTCCCATATAAAAGCTATGGCAACTGATAGTCCCTCTTATCTTACCAGAATGGCAAATAACGAGATAACTGGTTTCTTAACTTATTGATGCCTGGGGACTCTGACCATAAATTAACAACCAGAACAGGGGAGGACCACATGAGCCCCACAGGTCGAGGCCTTTGGAACCA
>NW_006976250.1:1716-11792 GCF_000164805.1 Carlito syrichta | reverse complement strand
GATTCCCAAAGTTCTTTTTATACCAGTTGTAGTCATTAGAAAAAGTTTTGGAAAGTATATGCTCATTTTTTTTTTCAAAAATGAATACTGGCAGGCCACTCACACCTCATTCACACCTTCCTAGTTCTACCTCTGCACTCCTAGAAGGAGATATACTGAATGTGATTGAATAGGTCCTTGGCTCACAGACCCAGAACCTAAAAGCGGGACTTTCTTTTTTTTTTTTAATGGACTTTCCATACAATCCCTCATTCTCCCTCCTGGGAAGGGGAGCGTTAACATTGATGATTATGGGTGTTATGGTTAAAAACTACTTGGGAGTCACATTGGTATATACAGTTTCTCTCATACCAGTGGATTATGGTGGATATGGAATTCCATTGGTAGCCTAAACAAGTTCTGCTCTAGACCTTTGGATACTTTTCTTTGTTGAGTCTCCTGCAGTTTTTTAGCTGAATGTTTCTTCTAGTCTTGCTTTTCTGTCCCATTTGATTGGTAAAATCTGAAAGCAGAATAAAATTTAATTTAAAATGATCAAGGAAAGCCATTCAACTAGCACTCATTAATGCCAGATGTATTTTAGCAGTATATCTGGCCTGGACAAATTAAGAGTTTTGGTATTCTGAAATCTGTCAGTTTTCTTTTTCATTAAATCTTAAAAATGTTACTTGGTACTCATTTGGGTCAAGACTCACAGTTCTATGATTAAGTAAATGAGGCATGGTTTAAAAATATGTGACAAAGTTATGTAATAATAAGCTCACATAACCTTATCAACATATTGTACTTTTAATAATTAATACATTGTGTAATTTAAATTAAAATATTCAAAGGTAGTTTCCATGAAGAAATCAGGAAATCAAATCAAAATTTTTCAACTCACACAAACAAACTTGTTAAAGTCACTGATGATAAATGGTTGTATCATTCTACTACAAATGTTAAAGTTTTGAAAGACACATTGCAGGACACTAATGTAATCTGTGACATCTCTTAGGGTAATTCATAACAACTAATTGTGAAATGAGGACAGCAAGCTTTCCATGACATTTTCTTCTAGTCATATTTTTTTCAATATTTCATAAGTGGCTTTTTATGTATATAATTCTGTGTTCTTTATATCAGATATTCTTTCTTTCTGGCAAGAATTGTTTTCATTGAAGCTGGTTAGATTTTCTACAAAAAGCATTCTACTTTACTTAAGTGTTAGTAGATTTAAATGTATTTTCCATTTGTAGGAGAGTAAATACTTTCAGTTTTCTATTAAAATTCCAACTATATTGTGACATGTACTGATCTCATAGAAAATAACTTAACCTCAAATAAATTTAAAATTAACATAGAAAAAAGTGAAATGTGTAGATGCAATTGTTTTTCAATGTATGCAGTATAGTACTTTTCAATTTACTTTATATTTTAATCATACTTATGCATGCATGTTGTGTAAAGTTTCAAATGTTCCCACTAGGTTTGCTACAAAAACTGTGTTATTTTTCCAGCATGTCTCCTGTTGCACAGATACAACCACTTTCATCCATATTATATTAGCTGATTATTTTATGATCTCTCCATATTGCTGAGTAACATGCTTACACTGCAATTTCTTGATTTTTTTTGATCAATAGACTTTATTTATTGGCTTTCCATTATGGAAAATTGGAATTTAGTTTTTTAATTTTATTTTTCAGCCTCTGTCACACACTTCAGAGTACTCATCCTTTCACAATACTATATCATAATTTTGATGAAATGAAAATTAATGTCTATTTTTATAACTAGATGGAAGCATTCAGAGTTCAAACATGAACTATGCAAAGATTGTTTTATCTTTCCTCCTAAAGTTTTGTCTTCTCTAGAACCAATAATGGCCTATTTTCATTTGCATAGAGCTTTTAATTTTTTTTTTTTATTTAACACTAATTCAATACTTCCAAATTATATAATGTCTCTTAATATTTTCAGAATTTTTGTATCATCTATCAACTTTTCTTCTTCAAGAAATTTGTCTCCAAACTTCTGACTGAGTTCCACCATCTGAAAGAGTTAAGGGAGTTACCTTCTAACTTCAAAATGATTGAGGGGTTCTCCAATGGGTACACTCAAAAATTTGCTTGCTATGAGCTCCCCGAAGTTGAGAGATTGTGGATTACTGCCATACAACTGAGCAATCAAAAATAGCCAGTTCCAGATGATTGCTGGAGAATTAACCATCGACCCAGCAGTGGGAGAGCAAGGAAGGCCTGTCATATATTGACTAGATGTGGTTCATGCAAGGGAAAGGAATCTTTAAGTGGTTATGTCTTCAACTGTCTATTATAATCCAAGTCTCAAATATTACAATATTATAATATGACAAGTATTAGGGGAGTGTGTCTGTTTTACTTTATTTTTAATTGATTTTTTTAAAGTCATATATTGGAGGTAAAAGTAGCGGGTGTGAGATACTAACCCACCTGCACTCTCCATACTTCTAGGGCTTTATTACAAATGGCAGATCTGCTCCCACAATCTATAGAACAAAGGTATACCTACTCAGAACAATTTGGATCTTAGTCAAAAGAAGGATTGACTGAGACATTTGCCTTCCCCTCATTCATATTTGTATTTCTGCTGTACATTGTGGAAAGAAGATTGCAGATAGTCATTGCCTATGTAAGAGTGTATTGTACAAGTGTGACTGAGTTATATTTTACTTCCAAGATCATTTTGAAATTTACTCATTGGTATTAGTTATTTTCCCTACTTTGGCAGGAGCATGTCTCTCATACTCCCACTGGAAGGGTTCTATTATCCTTCTTGAGTGTCTTCCTCGTCAATGCTTTTTGAATGTTGCTTTTACCTGAATTGACTCTGGCATTCCAATCTTTGCTTTTCCTAATTTACATGTCTGTTTCATTTTTTATTTTGGGTGATTAGCTCACATTTATTTTCTAATTCTTCAATTTCTTGTTACATTTATGACTTATTACATTCTGGGAACTCTTTCTATAATGTCAATGACCTTTTGAGCTGGTAAGTTTTTATAAAAAGAAACATTTTTTAGAAACTGCATGGAGAGTCTGTGTTTTAGTTATTATAATATATTATTATTAATTTTCGCATTTTTATGCTTGTATTACCTTCAAAAAAGATAATGTTCATGTTGTGAAAAATACACCTCAAGTATTCAGGAGTAAAGGGACAAAATACCTTCAATTTACTATGAGATAGAGGATCAGGGAAAAAGTTGTTTATTTTACTCTTATTACTTTTCAGTTAATTTAAAATTATTTTAAGAAAAAACTAAATAGTAAACACATACACATTCATCCCTCCAGCAAATGAGTCAGAGGAAACTAGGTTCTGAAGTAAACATTTGATTTTTGTGAGCTTTTTAAAAAATTAAACTGCTATAAAGTAGAAAAGAGAACTCTTGGTAGTTCTTAATGGGAGTTAGAGTTTCCTTTGCACTTTATTCTTTTACAGTGTGTAAAAAAGTATAGGAAGTAGGAGTTGATAGGATTTTCTTCTATCACAGTCACTTGATTATGAAAATTGGAGTTAGTCTATTTATTTGAATAAGGCCCACATTTCTATTTGGAATGAATGGGAAGACCCAGGGTATACTAGTTCCTAGTACAGAATAGAAGTTAATAAATGTTTGTTGAATAAATAAATTTTATATGTAAGGTCCTTAGAATGCTATGTTGCCCCTTCAAATATTAAGTAATTGTAGATTTTACTACTATTAATAATAGGATGTCTTATTATTAATAAAAGGTCATATTAAAATATTCAAATTATTAGTAAATATCCTGTATAATGAGTTGCTTAATTGGAATAAAAAGTCTGATTTAATATATAAAATCTGTGAAGGCTGTTGTTTCAATTAATTAACTTGTGGAATAAAGTAGGAAATAACTGTGTGCTTCTATATGACAATGGCGCTTTCTTATCCATTTTTTTGTCACAGAACCTAAATTGTATCTGGCATATGGAACACACTTAGTGACTGTTTACTGAATGAAGAATTATGATCTAATGGGGTATGTTTGTGCATGTGTGTGTGTGTGTGTGTGTGTGTGTGTGTGTGTGTGTGAGTACACATGTGTGATCACAAATACATATGCATGCAATACTTACCTACCAAGGAGGAGACAAAGCCTGAGCTTGAATAAAAGTGCCATAAGCTCTTTTAATTCCTCTTATCTGAAGTGATTTTTTTCAACTATGAAAAATGATTAAAATAGTTTATCATTTTAAGTGTCTTTTATGGTCATTTTATGGTCACTAATCATCCAGAACCCCACCTCCTCGATAATCTTTTTATCAATAGATGGCCAAAGAGAATTTGAATCATTTTACTAGGTCTTGAATAATTCAAAACAGACAAATACACTGATAACAAGGTGCTCACATTCCCCAGAAAACTGCCCTTGCTATTTG
This sequence comes from Carlito syrichta, assembly GCF_000164805.1. Classification (NCBI taxonomy): domain Eukaryota; kingdom Metazoa; phylum Chordata; class Mammalia; order Primates; family Tarsiidae; genus Carlito; species Carlito syrichta. The sequence goes on along the minus strand of NW_006976250.1, from coordinate 7,367 downwards.
GTTCTCTTTTCTTCTGAATGTTCATGAATTCTGGTGACTATCGATACACAAAGGCTTAAAGGTTTGCAGATCTCATGTCCTGGCAGTTCAGTACATGATCATCAGAAGCTACAGACTTGACACTGTTGTGCTCTGATGACATCAGAGATCCTGAGACAAAGTATTATCCATAACCTTGTGTGTCCTACTGAGTGTACAGGCTGGACAGAACACAGGAGGCAGCAGGCAAATCTAAAGTTGATCCTATAGGGTAGTATTTCACTTGCCATCATTTTAATTTCCTTCTTTTAAAATTATTATTCATTTCTTTATTTGTTTTTTCTTTCTAAAATATCTCCAAGGTTACAGATAACCCAAAGCAACTAAGTTAATAGACAATCATTTTATTTTCCATTATTTCTTTTGAATCAAATTAGCTAGACTATTCCTGCTAAGCAATTCACACTGACAACTGGCCTTATTCCTTTCATGTGGACAGATTGTATGAAAGCTTTTCTAAATTGTACTGCTTGTGACTGAATGTTTACAGTTTTAAGGACAGAAATATTTGGCTGGATTATTTAGAACAAAGACAAATTAAAGGTTTGAGAAATACTGTCCACTTATGAAATATTTTCCTGAGCATTAGAAAAGAAAGGGGTCATAGAGAGGCAAGATAGCTATGACACCGGTGGGAGCATGAAAGTCTCTCCAAGGGAGAGTGTCCATAAGGACAGACTGCATGAGAGGGTGGGTTCAGCTGGGTGAGTGAAAGCCTATCTGAGGAGATACTCTGGATAAAGCACGCAGAGCTCTCTTCTGGAGGTTGCTGCAACCCATCACTGCCCCGAGATTGGAGCTCCAGGTGTGCAAGACTGCTAGCCATTCTCTGGGATCTCTCAGGAGGAGGCAGTGGAGATCAGCTGCTCCTCATTGTCTGGCTCCTGCTCCACACCATCACCCGTCACCCAGATGCTATCAGAGGGAACTGTGGAGAAGGCACAACAAGGAAATCTGGAGCTGAGTCCTACTGATGGTGGCAAAGAGACACTGACCACTGCCAATTTCTCTCCCGGGACCAAGCAGAGACCTGCATTGGCCCACCCAGCTCTGTTCACCCTCCAACCTCCAACCTGGGATCCAGAGGCAATCTCTGCACTTCTCAGGGATTGACCATCTGACCCAGAGAGGAAACTGCAGGAGTGACACAGAGAGACAGACTTCCAATCCCCATGCTAGACCAGGCTCAAACACATCTGATCCAAGTGGGGGACTTGGCAGCAGCAGCAGCAAATGAGTTGAGTGAGTTGGGATCTGATTCACACTCCTCTACCAGTAGTCTGTGGGGCATCTGACCCATGCAAATAGCTTCACAATAGGCCTGTGCCAACAGCAGAGGGGAGGGACTGGAGACTGGAACCACTTCCAACAACAGCAGTGGCCAGAAACAGCCATGTGCTTGGGAAAGGAGCCTGAAGTTTCAGAAACGGCCACAGAGGGAGATCATTTCCCCCCCTCTGTTTTAGTTTATGTTTTAGTACTTGTTTTGTTTTGGGGTGTTTTTTTTTGGTAGTTTATTAGTTTTTCTGTTTGCATATGAGTATTTTTGAGATTGAGTGCATCATCAGCTTTTTTTTTGTTTGTATGTTTGCTTGTATATTTTTCTTTTTTTGTTTGTTTTTTCTTTGTTTACTTGTTAGTTGATGTGCCTGTCAGTTTTCCTCTCCTTCTCCTCTCTCTTGATTTTCCTTTCATCTTCCTCCTTCCTTTTTCCATTTATTTTCTTTTTTTAAATCTCATTTTGCTTTCAGGGGGCATAATACACCCCTACTGCATGGACAGACTGTAAGGTAGTTGGAATTGGGTTCCAAGGGACTCACACCCTGTCAGTGGATACTGTGATCTACAGATAGCTTCTGAACCACAGCTTCTCCCATCACACATTAATAAAATCTCAAAACTGCAAAAAGTACAGCCCCTCATCCTCAGTCTAGATTCAAAATTGAAGGAATACAGAGGAATCTACATAAGAAAGAATAGGGGATTGAGCAAACAAACGTGAAAGTTATTTCCCCATAACTGAGCCAATGAATTAAAGAAGGGGGAAAAGGAGGAGGAAAACCATCACAATTGAAGAAGAATCAAGGAATAACACAATTTCTATACAGATTCCTGGGAAGACAGCACCTGAAAATACAGACTTTGGAACTCAAACAACGAAGAGCCCCCAGAACAACTGGTCTCAAACCACAGATACCAAGATACCAAGATATTAATAGAGAGAATAAATAGAAAGGAGAGATGAGAGGAAAGAATGAAGGAGTTGATAACTGAGATGATGGCAATAAATAATACTGTAAATAAAATAAATAACAAATTGACAAGCATGGAAAGAAGAAACAACCTTAGAGCTTGAGGACCAAAATGTGGAACACAAACTGTTTAATGCAAACTGTTAAAAAAAAGTAGAATAGAAGCTTAAAAAGCCTCCAAAAGATGCGTGATTATATCAAGAGGCTGACCCTATGATTAGTTGGCATTTCTGAGGCAGATAGAAAAACAGAGACCATCCTGGAATAAACATCTCATGAAATTCTCTAAGAAAACTTCCCTCATCTCATCAGAGACATGACCAATCAAACATAAGAAATTCAGAGAACCCCACAAGATATCAAGTGGGAAGAACAGCTTCTAGACACATGGTAACTCACTTACCACAAAGTAGGTAAAAAAGAAAAAATCTAAGGGCAATAAGAGAGAAAGGTCAGACTATTTACCAGGTAGGACCAATTTGAATAGAAACAGACTTATCTATGGAAACACTGCAAGCTAGAAAACACTGGAGTCCAATCTTCAAAGTTCTCAAAGATAAACACTTAGAACCAATAATTTTCTACCCAGCTAAGCTAGGCTTCCTCAGCAATGGAGAATTAAGATCCTTCCCAGACATTCAGTCCCTAAGAATTAACACCATGTCTAGATCAGCTCTACAAGAAATGCTTACAAAAGTATTAAACACAGAAGAAGAAAAAAATAAACAAACAATGACCACACTCTTCCCAGAAATGCAGGAAAAAGATTGAAAACACACACATATATCAACCCCAAAGTCAAAAGAAAACCAACCAACAAACAAATGAACAGGAGCAACAAACTGTATAAGACCCTCATGACAGGGATAAGCTCTCACATCTCAATAATCAGCCTGAATGTAAATGGACTAAATGTGCCACTGAAAAGACATACTGAATGGCAAACTGGATAAAAAATAAAAATTAAAAAATTAAAAAAAACATGACACAATAATATGCTGTATCCAGGAGACTCATCTCACCAAAACGGACACTCACAGACTCAAAGTAAGAGGATGGAAAACAAATGTTCAGGCAAACAGAACACAAAAGAAGGCAGGAACTATGATCTTAATATCAGACAAAATATCCTTTAAGCTATCAAAAAATTTAAAAATCTACAGAAGGTCACTACAAATGATAAAAGGTTCAATCCATCAATAAGAAATATCCATCCTTAACATATATACACCCAACATAGGAGAACCAACTTTCAAAGCAGCTTCTAGATAACTCAAAAAAGATATTGACTCTAACACTATCATAGCCTGGGCCTTAAATATCCCACTAACATACCTAGATAAATCACTGAGGTAAAAAATCAACAAGGAGATTCAGAACCTCAACTTGACACTTGATTAAATGGACTTAATAGATACCTACAGAACACCCCACCCAACATCCATAGAATATATATTCTACTCACCACCACATGGAATGTACTCCAAGATCAACCATATTCTTGGCAATAAATCAAGCATAAATAAATGTTCATTAGATTGGAATACTGCCAAGCACCTTCTCAGACTACAGTAGAATAAAAATAAATATCTTATAGTAGCTGTTCAAGATCCATTTATGAGTGAGAACATGTGATACTCACTTTGTTTCTGTGAAAGATCACTTAGTATTATAGACTCTAATTCCATCCAGGTTGCTGTGAAGTTCAAATTTTTTTCTTTTTTATGGCTGCGTAATATTCCATTGTGTATATGTACCACATTTTTTTATCCAATCCTATTTGATGGGCAGCACTGTTGGTTCCATGATCTTGCTGTTGTGAGCAATGCTGTAACTACTGTAATTCTATAAGAAAAGGATTGACAGTAGCAGGAAACCGCGGGGGGTGGGGGAGGAGGTAGGGAGTTGGGGTTGACAGTAGTGGAAATCTGCCAGGGGATGAGGGGACATACCTCATCAACAAGAGTACCTGCACAATGAATATTTGTATACCAAACCCTGCATTGTACCCCACAATTTTAAAATAATTTTTTTGATTAAAAAAGAATTTAAAAAAATATCAATGCCAAAGAAGCTATCCCCAAACCTACAAAGATATGGAAACTAAACAGCATGATGCTGAACAACTCCTGGGTCAACATGGAAACCAAAGCAGAAATTAAAATATTTTGAAAACAAATAAAAATAAAGACACATCTTTTCAAAACCTCTGGGATACTATGAAAGCAATTCTGAGAGGGGAATTCATTTCTTTATAAAAACACATCAAGAAAATGGAACAATCACAAGTTAACAGCTTAACAAATCACCTAAGGGAGCTGGAAGGACAAGACCACCAAAACCCTAACTTCAACAGAATAATCCAAATCACCAAAGTAAAAGCCCAAATACAGAATGTAGAAGACAAAAAAATATATCATAGAAAAAAATCAACAAAACAAAAAGCTAGTTCTTTGAAATCATAAACAAGATTGATGGACTCCTAGCTAGATTGATCAAGAAAAAGAGAAAAAAAGCCCAAATAAACACAATCAAAAATGCAAATGATCACATCCCAATGGACCCTGAAGAAATACAAAAAATTATCAGAGATTACTATGCACACCTGTATGGAAACAAACTCAAAATTCTAAATGAAATGGAGAACTTTCTGATATCACATACCCTCCAAAGGTTGAAACAATAAGAAATTGAAACATTAAATAGACAAATAACAACCCGGGAAATTAGCTCTGTTATAAGAAAACTACCAGCAAAACAAAAAAAAACAAAAAAAAACCAGTCCTGTACTAGATGGCTTTCTAGCAGAATTCTACAAAATATACAAGGAAGTGCTGACACGAATTCTATAGAAAGTATTCCAAGCAATCAAGAAAGATGGAACTCTCCCTGAATTATTTTATGAAGCTAAAATCACACTGATACCCAAACTGGGTGAAGGTCCCACAAAGAAAGAGAGTTACAGGTCTATATCCCAGAGGAACATATATGCAAACATAATATGATACAAACAAATCAGATCCAACAACATATCCCAAAAATCATCCACCATGACCAAGTATGCTTCATCCCCAGGATGCAGGGCTGGTTCAACATCTGCAAGACCATAAATGTAATTAAATACCTCAACATATGTAAAAATAGGAATCACATAATTATATAATTAGATGCTGAAAAAACTTTCAATAGATTCCAGTATCTCTTCTTGATAAAAACCCTTGAACACCTAGGCATAGGGGGAACATACGTCAAATAGTAAGAGCCATCTATGATAAACCCAAGCCAACATATTGCTAAATTGACAAAATTGGAAGCATTTTCCTTGAAAACTGGAACAAGACAAACTGCTCACTTTCACCC
>NW_006976250.1:0-668 GCF_000164805.1 Carlito syrichta | reverse complement strand
CCCATATAAACCATCAAGAGAGCAGTGAGACAGTTACAGAATGGAAAAAAAATATTTGCCAAATGTATATCTGACGTGGGTCTAACATCTAGGATCTACAAAAAGCTCAAATGCATTGAAAAGAAAAAAAACCAAACAATCCTATTAAAAGGTAGACAAAAGATATGAGTAGACACTTTTCAAAAGAAGACATATGAGTAGTCGACAGATACATGAAAAAATGCTCAGCCTCACTAGTCATCAAAGAAATGCAAATTAAAACCACACTGAGATACCACCTAACTCTAGTCAGAATGGCCATCATCAATAACTCAAAAAACAACAGATATTGAAGAGGATGCATGAAAAAGGGAATACTTCTATGGTGTTGGTGGGAGTGTAAAGTAGTACACTCTCTGTAGCAAATAGTGCGGCAATTTCTAGAAGATCTAAAAATTGACCTTCTATATGACCCAGCAATCACCATTTTGGGAGTATACCTGGAGGAACTCAAATAACTCTATGAAAAAATACTTACACTTGCATGTTTATTGCAGCATTATTCACAGTAGTATAAACATGGAACCAACTGTGCTGCCCATCAAAAGTGGACTGGATAACAAAAATGTGGTACATATATATGCTGGAGTATTAAGCAGTCATAAGAAGTACAAAATTATGAACTTCAC
>NW_006976249.1:0-788 GCF_000164805.1 Carlito syrichta | reverse complement strand
TGATGAACTTTTGTATACCCCAAGTAATTGTACCCATGTTTAAAATTAAAAAAACTATAAAGTAATATAAAACAATTGAAGTCAGTTGCACGTTTTACAACTTTAATTAATTAATTATAGTATTTATTTTAATATTTATTATAAAGTGGTGGTGTACAATTCAGGGTTAGGTTTTCAAACAATGATCATGCAGGGACCCAGGTTGATGAGTTATGCCCTCCCTCCTTAGCAGGATCCCTCCATACCAATTTCATGTTCCCACTCGACAGCATCCCACTACTGCCAATCCCCTTCATATAGCATTATAATTGTTCAAGTTTATCTAATGAGTGAGAACCTATGGAACTCTATTCTTTGTTTCTGTGATAAATCACTGAGAATGATCAACCCCAAATCCATCCAAGAGGCTGCAAAAATCATATATTTGTCCCTCTTTATGGCTGCATAATATTCCATTGTGTATATGTACCACATTTGTTTTATGCATTCCAACTTCATCAGGCAACATGGTTGGTGTCATGTCGTATGCGATTGTGAATAGAGCTGCAACAAACATCCTTGTGCAGGTATCTTTTTTGTAATAGGATTTGAGTTCCCTCGGGTATATTTTTTATTAGAGGAATTACTGAGTCACATGGAAGGTCAATTTGTATTTTCTTTAGATACTGTCACAGTATATTCCAGAGAGATTGCAGTAGTTTGCAGTCCACTTGCAGTGTAGAAGCATTTCTTTTTCTCTGCATCTTTACCAGCATCTGTTGCTTGCTTTAATAATTATAGCTATTCTT
>NW_006976248.1:0-808 GCF_000164805.1 Carlito syrichta | reverse complement strand
GCCATGTATTAGATATTTTAGGAAACTGAGAATATAATAAAAAACAAGAAAAACATTCAGTTTCCATGGGGCTTATATCTAAAGACAATAATCAAGAAGATCAGGAAAAGGGGAGAGAGAATTTGAAATAATTTGCTAACATGCTACTAAGATTGGAATGATGAAAGTGCTTTCTTATATTTGGAGATCAGGGAAGGATTCACTAAGGATATGAACTTAGAAATGAGATCTAAACAGAAGAACCAGCTAGTTAAATGAAGACCAAGAAGCAGACCTGTCTGCAAGGACTATGTATATATATCTTATGGGAGACTGCTCCCCAAATGGAATTCATTGATTAAAAACTGTGTATTTATTCTTGCATGTTTAAACTTCAGTGACCTTCAAAGTACTCTCTGATGCAATACACCAATTAAGATGCTTTTTTCACTGCTCACAACCATTTTCTAACTTGTCAATTTTGATTTTTTGTAGTGCTTCTGTCAGTTTTTGCTTCACCTCTTTTACATTGGCAGAATGTTTTTCTTTGAGAACATTTTTCACGGGGAAACAAAGTTGTTTGGGGCGAGATACAGTTAACAGGGAGGGAGGAGTAGAGGGGTCATGTCGTTTTGGGTCAAAATCTGCTGAACACTTAATGTGGTGTGGGCAGGTGCTCTTATATTATCACCCACCATGAAATAGGCAAATGCATTGAAAGAATCTCAAAACAAAACTCGTTGAAGTAGAAAGCAGTCTCTCTCAACAAATGCTAGCTGGTACACTGATGCCGGTGTGTTCCCAGAACTCTTACCTTTCAGGGGAAGTG
>NW_006976247.1:0-599 GCF_000164805.1 Carlito syrichta | reverse complement strand
TCAGGGTGATTTCAAGTATGAATCTGGGGAAACGGAATCCTTATATACAGGCAACTACATGACATTTTGCTAAGAGTGAGTAAGGAATCTGGTTTTCACGAGTCCTCTATCCCAAAAATCTACAGGGCATCTTAGAAAGGGCAAAAAAAGAAGAGTTTCGAAGCAGGATCTATGTAATGAGAGTCCTAATATACAGGAATATACACAGCCCCTTGCCAAGGAAGAAAAAGAATCAGGGTTATAGCAGTCCTCAGTCCTAAAAATCAACAGGCCATCTGCTGTGGGCTAAACAAGAATCAGTGTTTAGAAGTTGAAACATAACTAATAGCAGTCCTCATATACAGAATCTACACGATCTCTTGCTAATGAGAAATAAGAAACCTGTTTTACACGATTCCTCCATCAAAAAATCTACATGACATCTTGCTAAGGGCTAAACAAGAATCAGGATTTGTAAACAGGATTATGGGGAAAAGGAGTCCTCATATACAGAACACTTCATGGTCCCTCAGTAAGGAAGAGTAAGGAATCTGTGGTACACTAGTCTCCAATCAGAAAAATTCTCAGTGTGTCTTGATACGGGATAAACAAGAACCAGG
>NW_006976246.1:0-10718 GCF_000164805.1 Carlito syrichta | reverse complement strand
GTGAAACTGTGCACCCATCTGTTTCATCTCTAATATCTCGTCCCCCATCATTGTTGATCCTCCCATCTCTGAAGTTATCCACATAAACCTCATTTTTATGCTCAAAGCAGATGCCAGGCCTCCATTTTAGGACCCAGGTTCTGGTGCCTTGTTCTGGCAGAGAGATCATTTCACCACTGCACAAGAGGATTGACAGCTCTGAGCTGGGGACCAAGATGATTGGAGTGGGAGGTCACTTTTCCAGTGGTCCCAGCCTCTCTGGACTAACATCTCCTCTGAGTCCCAGCACTAGCTTTATATAAATGTGTTAGAATAGCCACAAGATACTTACAGATCAATTATCTGGAAGGCACATAGGTGTGAAAACACAGGGCACTGGTAGAATTGTGGGCCAATCAGGATTGGGAAGACTCTCCGACCACATAATGTAATTATGGTGTGGGAATCTTTATTCATTTATTTGCCCATACATTCATTTATTTAAGAGCGATTTACTGAACTCTTACATATCTGACCCTCTAGTAGACATAATCCCTGCCCTTATGGAACTTATAGTCCAATGGGGGAGACAGATATTAAGCAAATAATCAGATAAATAAATGACAACTCTGAGATCTTCACCCTCTCACCCCTTTGGGCAGGCAAGGTCCCTGGTGTCCCCCTTCCCCCGTTTGGGGAAGGTGGGTAGTCTCTGTGGGTAGCAGCAGCCTCAAGTGGGATCCCCCAACTTACTTCAGCTCCTTTCACAAGAAGAATGAGTCAGTTCTTGAGTGCAGGGAAAGAAAATCATCCCTTCCGCTTCTGCACACCAGCGTAGCCACGGCACAGTGCTGCCTGCTTGCTAACAGGGGATGGAAATGCTTCCTAGTTGGAGTCATCAGGCCTTCTGAACATCATCCCACAGGCATAGATTGCCCATGGAGGCCACAGCTTTCAAAAGGAAGGCCAAGAGATTTATCCAAGACTGACATAATGCACACCTTTCCACAAGTTTTACTCTTACTGTCATAATAAACTGTCCTATTAGTTGTAATGTCCAATGAACTGCACCCATAATTATTAAAAAGTTTCTGGAGTCAGACTGATATGTGAAGCATTGATCTCCTTTACCAGAAGCTTTCCATCTCACATCTGGTAGATGCCTTGACCTTTTCAGAAACATTAAGAGATTAAAAGTTGTTCTATTGAAAAAAAGATGTGTAACCTTTCATAAGAGAATGGGTATCATGGTACAATCTCTCATCACTGAAGAATTTTATGTTGAGGAGGCTGTATGTATCCTAGCATGCTAATTGTGGGGAATGATACATAGAAAGGTCTATGTCTCATCTCAAGTAGCTGAGGATTAGGCAAAATGAACTTGGAGGAATAGGATCCAGGTCCCTTGACAGGTCACCACCCATATTCCCCACCAATCAGCTTCGTCTCTGAACACAAAGGTTAGCCTAGAACATGGTGTTTGCTAGCATGAAACTGTTGACTGGGTATGGTGGCTCATACTTGTAATCCCAGCACTTTGGCATTCCAAGGTGGGAGGATTGCTTGAGCCCAGGAGTTTGAGACCAGTTTGGGGAACATAGTGAGACCTCATCTCTACAAAAAAATTAAAAAATTAGCCAGGTGTGGTGGTGCACACCTGTAGTCTCAGTTACTTGAGAGGCTAAGGCAGAAAGATCACCTGAGCCCAGGTGGTAAGCTGTGATTGTGTCACTGTGCTTCAGCTTGGGTAAGAGTGAGATCCCCAACTCAAAAACAAACAAATAAACAAAAGAACTGTTGACTAATCCTTAACAAGGATCCAATGGCCAAGAGGTCTCTCTACTCATTGATGTACTCCTTTGTCTCTTATGCATTGAGTACCTGGTATATACTAGACACTTGTCTAGGTGTTGGGGATACAGGAATGGGAAATAAAGTTAAAGATTCCCACCCTCAATGAACTCATATAGTGTATTCTGGTTGAAAAGACAAAATAAATAAGATACAATAAACCAAGACAGTAGAAAAGTAAAATATACGGTAAATAAAATAGTGATAAATCCTGAAGAAAGCATCAGATAACAGGACAGAAGGAGAACAAGAATCTGGGTGTAAAATTTTAACAGGGGAGCGGGAACAGAAAAGGGGAATTGGAATCGTTTTTTTCTATTCTCCCTTCTGAGTGAGGCAGAAAAAAGACAAGTTCCTGGCCAGGGCAGCCTATGGTCCATGCACCATAGCCAGCCTCTCCTCTACTTCACAGCTGGAAGTCTTTACAATACAAATACATGTTTAAAATGAAGAAACAGTGAAGTTCACCAAGATCAAGTAAATGAACTTTCTTTAGTAAGTGAATCAAGCAAATGGAAGCACAGATTGTAGAAGGATTTGTAACAACAGTTGAGCAAAGAGAGTCACAAGCAGCCTGAATGTGTTGAGGAACAAATATGCTTTGAGACCAAGAGAATCTTGACATCTCATACTCATACTAAGGTAGGAAAGTTTTGTTAAAGTGAGGACGCAATGTGGGGACCAATTGCCTGTTCACTGTCATCCTCATTCCCCATCCATCCCCTGCTCTATGGTGTATAGCAGGGGCTGATCTGTGTGAAGCTGTGTCCTGTCATTTCTGGTAATGTTTAGTCAATGAAAGGCGTGAACTAGAGAGCAAGAGGAAGAGAGAAACCAGAGTATCTCTCTCCTTCTTTCTTTGCTCTAGATGTCTATGTCTCTGGCAGAGGCTGTATCTCTAACCTGGCTCAGACTCCTGTAGGGCCACCTCTCCTTCCATGGTCTCAATCCAGCTGAGCAGCTCCCACAGGGCTTACTGTTCCTGCTTGGTCTCACTTCTTTCCTGTTTCTAGCTCCTTCTGGATGGTCCCAGTTCCTGGGCTTGAACACTGCCTTCTGCTCCAAGAGCCGTACCAGCTTTCTGCTTGCACCAATATCTAGGTCTCCCTTCTTCTTCTACTTATTCTTTTAGCTACTCCAACACATTTCATTTACTATATTAAATTCCACTAATTGAACTACCTGATATGGGCTCTGTTTCCCTCACCAGTCCCTGATATGAATGACTGACTTCAAAAATGCCAGCACTGAGCAGTAAGAGCACTATCCAGAAAGTCTCTGAACCTCCTTATAAACCAGCAAAACAAAACAAAAAAACAAACCATGAATCTATCACGGGCCATTCCTGTGAATTAGTGTTCTATAGGCCCAGAACCACTGGCCCTCCTCAGTCCTCATCAACATTCTCCACTGAGGGATCCACCTTTGCTCCCTGACTATTGGATATGCATTAGGCGGTCCAGCCTCATTCCATAGAGACAGTACACCCCTTGGCTCCTTGGTCCCAGATACTTGGGCCAGTGCCATTGGTTCATGGGGCTATGTTTCAGGCTCCTGTTCAGGTTCGCACATGGAGGGTGAGGGCACCATGTTCCATTGTTACCAATCCCTCCTCCCTCTCCTCGTTGGATGCTGCCAGGTTTCTCTTTGTCATGTTCTAGAGTTTCCAAAATTTTGTGGTGCATGTGTGTTGATGTAAGAGCTACAAGTGGCCAGATTTGACTTTCTGGATACTGGCTCTAGCTTGTCCTCATGTCTGATTGTTTTCTGAAAGACAAAGATTAGCTGAGGCATAAACACCTTCTTTTCAGCACAAGAAAAGCTCAGATTTTTCCACTGCAGACTTTCTCAAGTTATAGTCTAAGAATCAGTGAAATCTGAATATATGGAGCATGTAAAAATGAGGATTCCTGAACCCTAAACAGACCTACCAAAGCAAAATCCTCTGGGATTGTGGTCCAAGAGTCCAGATTGCAACCAGCTCCCTGTGTTTCCTTGTGCATACCAAAGATGAGAATATGTGTGCCTTGTGTTTCAAAATACCCTACAAAGGTCCAGAACTCCTCATTGCTGAGTGTGCCCCAGTACCACTCTAATTCCTCTAGGAAATGCTTCCCTTCCCACACAGGACAGTCATTTTTCTACATGACCTTGCTTCACTGGTCGTAGTTGCTTGGTCCAGAAGTGGGTGTCTGACCCCTGCTGGATCCATCAGAGATGTTGCTTGAGATATTCATATTGGCAGTGGGAAAGAGAAGCAAACAGTCTCCAGTGATGGAATGAGAGGCCCACATCTGTCAGCAACCATTTTCCCACTGAGTGTAGAAGAAGGCACAACATGGCAGAACATAAACCCACCAAGCAGAAACTAAGATGAGAGCATGAGAAAGTCTTGGGGCCCCAGACCTATTTAGATCCTTCCTGTGGTTTGGTTGTTCAGTCTGACTGGGCTACACCAACCTATTCTTTGGATACTGGGAGCTCATAAAGGTCTTCTTTTACCCAAGCCATTTCCAGTGGAGGGCAAATTGCAAAGGACAAACCTCATGCTGCTTTCCCTCAAGTACAAGTGGGTGACCTCTCTCTCTCTCTTTCTTCTTTTGAGTTGAAGTCTCACTCTCATAGCCCAGGCTGGAGTGCAATGGCACGTTCATGGCCACCACAGCCTCAACCTGGTGGGCTTAGGCAATACTTCCGTGTCAGCCTTTCAAATAGCTGGAACTACAGATGCACGCCACTACGTCTGGTTAGTTTTTGTGATTTATTGTAGAGATGAGGTCTCACCAAGTTGCCCAGGCTTGTCTTAAACCTGTGGGCTCAGTCAATCCTCTCACCTCAGCCTCCCAAAGTGCTGGGATTACAGGCTGAGCCACTGTGCCCAGCCCAAGTGAGTGATCTCAAACCCTCATTTCCCGTTTACTCCTCATGTCTTCAAACCAGAGCTGGAGGAAAATTCAGAAATTGTGTATTCCTGGGGTCACACAATGCTCTACAACATTCTAAACTTGCCTGTGGATTCTTAGGTGTTAGCATGTTCTCAAGTGCTGGGAGCTTAGCCCCCTTCTCCAGCTGCTTCCTTTCATCTGTATAGATATTGGGTTTCCAGATATAATTTTGTTTACTGAAAAAAAAGATGTTCTTCAAGGACAAAAAGGACCACAACACTGATGAGCCCTTCTCCCATTATACAGATGGGGAAAACTCATGAGTAATCATTTGTTCAAGGTCAAATAGCCAATTCTAATACTAAAAACCTCATGGCCAGCCACCATACCCTTAGACTAAGTCAACAGAGCACTTTTTCTTTCATATACTTTGAAAGATATGAAATTAAGAGAAAAAACCTTGCATGAGTTTCACTGGGAGCCTGTTATCTGCAAGAGCAGATATTCTTTACTAGGACTATCTCCTGTCCCAGTCACCTGTTATTACTGTGTTGTCATACAAGCCCAAACAGACATTCCACCACACCAAACTGCTGTCAACCCATGCACCCAACGATGAGCCATTTGACACATAGTAGGCCCTCAATAAATATTTAGTGAGTCAAGGAATGGAAATCCCCCTTCTCAAACAGCCTTTATCCCATGAGTTAAAACACACTCTTCTGGCTGTCCCTCCAATAATGACAACATGCAGCTGCAGCCAAGGTGAGGGGGAGGAGTTCATGGGGGATGCGGATTTCAGGTTCCAACTCCCACTCCAAGGGCAAGGTTGACAGCCTTCAGGGCCAATCTTGAGAGTGAGAGCAGGTGTGAAAATCAAACACAGGTTTTCAGAACTGTAAACTGTTTATTTGTGTGCCGAGAAAACCTATTCACCGCCCAAGCAGTCACTCAGTCCCAAGGTTCCTTCCTTCCTCACAGGTGTCATATGATTATATATTTTGTTACCAGTGGCAGTATGAGTCCTGTCTGGGTGGTAGGGTTTAGGCCGGACTGTGTGGCAATGGCTCAGGAGAAGGGGTCATCCAGGGTGAGGTGACTGCCTACTGCCATTAATGTGAAGTGAATGAGCATTGGAATTTCACCTACCGGTTAATTTATGTGCCTGACAGTCACTTCCTGGGCCAGGATGAAGCTTGCAGGGGCAAGAAACACCACATTGGGAGAATCTGAAATGTGGTTATCTGCTGGGAGGGTAGGGCTGACGTGGGGGCAGGGGGAGGGGGCTTAGTCTGGGTGTTGCCTGCCTGAGATTGCAACTGGTGTCATTGCAATTCTGAAAGGATTTGTAACTGGAATTTGTCTCACTTCGGGTGCTGGGAAAGAAGGCAGAACAGAGATGGTTCAACCCCATCATCTGGAAACACACAGCAGAGTAATTGTGTGGTGTGAGGGCAGCGAATGGACCTTGCATCACAGACATGACTTGGAACCCTGGCTCCACCCACACTCAGTGTCAGATCTCTGGGCTTCTGGGGTTTTCATCTGTGAAATGGGACCACAGCGGTATCCACCCCCTAGACTCCTTGTGAGGACTGAATGAGAGCACTCATGCTTGGCTCTCTGCAGGATTCCTAGCCCACGGGGAATGCTCGATGGATGAAAGCTCTTGTTGGTATAATCATAATTATGATGTAGTTTTGGGTTATGGAGCAGCGATGCTCATCGAGGACTGAGAAAGTCTCCCCAAACCCTCCACACTTCCTTCTTCCTCATCCCATCTGTCCAGGAACAGATAGTACCTGGGAGGGGTGGCAAGTCTGTTTTGCCCTACCACTTGCTAGATCAGGCAAGTCTTTCCTCCATTCTGAAGCCCCATTTCATCCCTATAAGACTGGGATGAGAATCCTGCCTTCTAGAACTCCTATGAGCTTTACTCAAGATAGTGACTATAAATTGCCATGTGGAGTCAAGCATGTATTAAGCACATCCAATAAACAGCAACTATAGTGACTATAATGATAAATAGTATCATTGACCATGGATATCTGACAGGGCTCCCCAAACAATTCTTGTCTCAAAGAAAGGCCTTGGGCATGGAGTGTTACCTGGGAAAGATCATAATAAGCAGCTTCTAAGTTCAAACAGGGTCGCACTGGCTTTGGGAATGTTAAATCCCAACTGTTGAGAATAAGGAGGTCTGATACAAACCCTAGAGTTTCCACCTATCTTGGTAAATGAGAAATTCTGGAAACTCTGAGTTTTCAGCCCACATAGCAAGCTTGGAGACACCTACTCTCCAATGGCTGCATGGCCCATTCACATGTCTATATGATTTGCTTGGTTATTGAAGTATCTGGGTTATTGAAGTATCTTGTCATCAGCTAGCTTTTCCAAATTCAGGAACTAGAAAGATATTTCACCTATTGGGCTCATTCATATAAGGGCAGGGGATCCAAGCCCTCCCCTTTCTGGTGTGAGAGAATGGGATCAAGTAAGAGAACTGAAGGAGGCCTTGCCACCTGGAAAATTGCTTTAATTTCTAGGAAAGGGATTAGACCTCATATTGCTCACAAATGGGTTATGATTTGCCACTCTCTTTGAGAGGCACTTCTTCACACCACTCATTCACTCATTCATGCATTTGTTCATCCATTTCACTTACTCATTAATTTATCTCTTCACTCATTCGTTTACACACATATTCATTCATTATTTTATTTGTGTATCTCATGTATTTATTCACACGCTCACTTGTTAGCTCCTTCATTTATTCATTTAGGGATATTTACTATGAACCTACCATGTGCACAGTCTACCCAGCACATGCAGGGTATATCTACTCAACACTGCATTCTGCCTGCTTGAGAGGGCATGGCAGATTAAAGATAGCTGCCAACAGTTCCTCCTGTTGGCACCATGCTGCTCTTCCTAGCAAGTGGGGGAGGAGCACCTTGAATTTGGGCGGGCCTTATGATGTGCTTTGACCAATGAAATGAGACAGAGGTGATGCTGTACTAGTCTGAGCCTAGACCTTAAGAAGACCAGCATCTTCCATTTTTGCTTACCTGAAAGACAGTCATTTTGACTTACATGAGGCTGGATCCTTCCGCTCCATATGAACTGCCCCAGATGACATCATGTGGAGCAAGGATGAGGTGTCCAGCTGAATACAGCAAGATTGTTGAATCACGAAAGAATAAATAAATGACTATTATTATTTTTAGCAAATCTGTTTTGAAATGGTTTGTTACATAATGAAAGAACCAGTGTGAATCTGACTAAGAGGGTCTCCAGGAAGAATGGTAAAAGTGCCAATTGTCTTCTTATAGCTGTTTATGATAGAGTTGGGGAAAGAGAGCTAAAGAAGGAGCTAATACATTTTAAAACAAAAGTTACAGAAAAAAATAGCAGGCCTGGAAGAGTTTATCCAGCTGGCAAAAATATTCTCAAAGTAAAGAAAGACTTCAGGCTACAAATCAGATCAAGTCAAAGCTATAAAACCCTGTTAAGAACTTAGAAAGATTTAAAGCTATTGAAGCTTAGTAGACCCCCTTGTCTAGGCAAAACTAAAAATTATAAGAACATTATTCTAAAACATGCCTCAGAAAGAATCATGAGCATAGCTTTTTAAGGCATGAAATAAATAAATAAATACCATGGGATTCATATATAACCCACACAAATTTTAAGAGAATTATATTGGTGAAATCACCACCTGCTTGGGTCAAAAGGAAGAGGTACCATTCAAAATGAAAAGTGGTCTCTGAGCCCTCAACTTTTTATAAGCAATAAGCATGCTGAGGGAGGCACTTAGCTACAAATGCAAACACATTTTTATGAAATAGAAAGGGGCCGGGCTTGGTGGCTCAGTCTGTAATCCCATGCCTTTGGGAGGCTGAGGTGAGTGGATTGCCTGAGCCCACGGATTCGAGACCCGCCTGGGCAGCGAGACCTCATCTCTACAATAAATCAAAAAATCAGCCGGGCATGGTAGCGCATGCCTGTAATTCTGGCTACTCGGAAGACTGAGGCAGAAGGATCACCGGAGGCCAGCAGGCGAGGCTGCGGTGGCCGGAAGCAGCCACTGCACTCCAGTCTGGGTGACCGAGTGAGACTCCAACTCAAAAAACAAAAACAAAAACAAAACAAACAAAAAAGAAATATAAAGGACCTCAAAAAGAACAAAGGAAAGAGTTCTGATAGCTGATGCAAAAACTGTAAAGAAAATGGAATTAGGGATCCTCTTCTCGGTAGAGGAACTGGGTCATGATCAAGTAACATCTCATGCTGCCTAAAGGAAAGGACTCTGGTAGTCTATGCTCAACTGGATTTCAGAATTTCTATGAACAAGTAAGTGTTATGTGTTTTTGCAATTTTCTCCTTTTTGAAAGGAAGGGAGTATCTACTGTGTGTTGAGTGTAGGAGTGAAAACAACTTGTCATTTTACTTTATAGTTATCTGAGGAACTTCTTTTGAGGAGCTGCATCTACATCTGGCTCTGATTTATATGACTCTATATCTTAGACTTCTAACCAATGCTATAATTGTATATGACTGTGAATGAGGAGAGAATGTGTTTTGCATGTGGGAGGGGCATGACTGTTGTGACTACAAGGAGGATTTTGGTGGTTTTGAAGATAGCTGCAGAAATCCCTCTCATTCTCAGTGTCCTTTTGTAATGTGAGCTAGCAAGCTCTCCAATCAAGAGATGGAGCCTATTTCTCCTCCGCTAAAATCTTAACAGCCCTGTGACTTCCTTTGGCCATTAGCATGTGGTAGAACTGATGTTGTTCAACTTCTGAGGTCAGGATTTCAGAAACCTTGCACCCTATGTTTCTCCTTCTAGAACACTCTTGTCACCATGAAAGGAAGCTCGGTCTATATGATTAAATATTGGAAAACCACATGCAGAGAGAAGTCACATGGAGGAGAGTCAAGGTGCTCTATGTGACAAACTGACACCAACATCCCATAAATGAGGCCATCTTGAATCTTCCAGATCCAAGCAAACCACTGCAGGCAACTCCATGGGAAGCAGAGGTGAGCCATTCCTGCTGAATTGAGACATGCTCAAATTGTCAACCACAACAGAATCACAAGTAATAAAAGTTTGTTGTTTCAAACCCCTAAGTTTGGGGATGATTTGTTACACAGCAATAGATAGCTGAAACAAGGGATTTGTTAGGCACTTTCTTGATATAAACTGATGAAATTTCTTCCAGTTCACTCCAAAGCAAAACTGGCCTGTCAGAAATGGCCTCTCAGAGTCCCACACCTCATCAGTAGCCTTACTTCCCGACTTGCCTGGAAACAGTTCCCAACATGTGTGCTGGGAAGCCCACCAGGGAGCCAGATGCTGCTATTGAAAGCACTTTCTTTGCCAAATTGACATCTTATTTCTTTAACTTCCAAGGAAAAATGAGGAGTGGAGAATAAGAGAGGAAGAAATGACTCTGTGCTCTCTCATTTCTAGATTCCAGGGGGAACTGTTTTTATTGTGATAATTTTTATTGTAGCTACCACTTACTGACAAACTGTTATGTGCCAGACAGGTGACATATATATCTGTCAAGGAAGCATCTCTTGAAATCACCATTTTGCAGACAACAAAATGGGGACTCCCATAAATTTCATGACTTAGTTGAAGTCACTCAAGTAGGAAGTGGGGACTCTGGGACAAGAACCCAGTGACTCTGGCTTCAGAAGCAGGCTGTGAACCTCTGTGCCAAGGCCTGCCTCCCTTTAGGATGTGTATGTAGTGCTTGTCCTGCCCACACTATGCTCTGAAAATAGAAGTAGGATTTGCATATGAGGAAAATCCATATTTGAAAAGTCAAAGAACAGCAAAGAGTGGCTTGAGATCGTCAAGAACCTGTGCTGTGGTGAGGTACAGGGCAGGCAGCATGACAGCAGAAGTAAGAGGAGTGTTTTTATTTTATTTATTATTATTTATTAGTTTATTTATAGAGAGAGGGTCAACTCCTGGGTTTAAACAATCCT
>NW_006976245.1:0-9278 GCF_000164805.1 Carlito syrichta | reverse complement strand
CTGCATGGATAGAAGATCAAACAAAGCTACAACATTTCCGTAAGCTAAAAGACTACGTTTGTAGGTAATACTTTTATTGCTTGTTACAGTTTTTGACTCAGTTTATCTGGACTTATTCTAGTATAGGTATCACAGAACTCTTTTGGTTACTTATTCGTAAAATATCTATTTCTGTCTTTCACTTTCAAACTATTTATGTCCCTAGATATAAAGTCAGTTTCGAGTGCACAACATGTAGTTGAATTTAGTTCCTAAAAAATATTTTCTGAAGACCTTTCTGCCTTTGATGTGGGAGTTTTACCCATTTACATTTAAAGTACAGTCATGAGCCACATAACAGCATTCCGGTCAATGCTAACTTTTTTTAATATGACAAACCTATGGTTACTGTATTTTTAATGTTAAGATATGCTTCAATACAAAAAATGCCACTGTTACAATTGCCAACAATATTAAGTACATTAGCATTCTCTGCATGTTTGTAGCCTAAAAGTCTACTAGGCTATACCATCCAAGTTCATGTAAGTACACACTGTAGCGTTCACGAAATGATGAAATCAACTAGCAACACATTTTCCAGCACATAACACCATTGTTTAGAGACTGTAATTAAGGACAGGGAAAGTGTTACTTCTGCCGTGTTTCTTTTTCTTTCATGCTCACAGCTTTTGATCGTCATATCCTCTATTGCAATCTTTTTCATTTGCTGATGTTTTGGTTGTATCTGGATTCCCTTCATGCTTTCTGTGTCGTGATAATGGGAATGACATGCAGCATCCTTTAGCTGTAACAATCTACTTTGTCATCAATGACAATTTAGCTACAGTCTCATATAAAAGCAGTTTTTCACAGCTCCGTTTCTTCTCATGTCGCAATGCTGAGGTCACAAATTTATACATTGTGTACACGGTAACACAAAATTATACTTATTTCATATGTTTGTATTTGAAATCGTGAAAAAAAAGAGATCACAAGGCAAATTTTCAAAAATATGTATTTTCACAGTTTGCCATAGATTTACCTTTACTACAGGTCTTCATGTCTCTGTGTGGCTTCATGACACTGTCTCACATTCTTCTATTTCAAACTGAATTACTCCCTTCAGCATTTCTTGTGAGAGAGTTCTAGTGGCCATGAACTTTTGCAGTTTTTATTGATCTCACATTGTCTTATACCTCCTAATGTTTGAACATCATTTTTGCCAAAGTATAATTTGGGGCTGACATTTTTTTCTTTTACTACATTAAATATTTCACCTTTTATGTCTTCCAAATTTTCTGGTAGGAAATCTGTAGATAATCTTCTTCAGAATCTCTTGTGCCTTGTTGGCCATGTTTCTTTTGCTGTTTTCAAGACTTTTTTTGTCTTTGTCTTTTGAGAGTTTAGTTATAACATATGTAGGCCAGGGTCTATTTGAGTATATCCTATATGCAGTTCTTTACATTTCTTGATTTTGTAGATTTATGTAAGTCATTATATTTGGGACATTTCTGATGATTGCATTCTTCAAATATTCTCTCTACCCCCGTGTGCTCATTCTTCTTCTGGAAATTCGATACAGTGTACATATTTTTGCTAGACGGTGCCCCATAGGTTTCTTAAGATCTCTTCACATTTCTTCATTCTATTTTTTTTTTTTTGCCCTCACACTCAATAATTTCAAAAGACCTCTCCTTAAGTATGTTGATTATTTCTTCTTCCTGCTCAAACCTGCTGTTGAAGCCCTCTCGCTTGTTTTTCAATTCAGTTACATTTTTCAGCTCCAAAGTTTTAGAAATAATTGTTATATCAGTATTTTAATTTAGTTCACATATGTTTTTTAATGTTCTATAGTACTTTGTCCACTTTTTTTTAGAGTATGTTTAAGACAGTTTTTTAAAAAGTCTCTTTTTACTAATTTCAATGTCTGTACTTTTTCAGGAATGGCTTCTGCCAATTTATCCTCTATATTACAATCATATTTTTCTGTTGCTTTGTAAGCTTTTGTTTCTAAATTAAGCATTTGAAAAAGACAGTCTCCATTCCCAATCTATGCAGATTTGTCCTATATCATGGGGATCATCAACTAATGTGTTTGGCACATTTTGGTGTGGAATTCAGCCCAGCACGCAAGCGTAAGGTCCTCTTCATTCTTTTCTGAACATGCATCTGCCTGGACTGTGTGTGTGCCCTTTTCGCTTACCCCAAACATCCAACATCTTTAGAGTACCTCAATAATTCAAAATTGTACAGGCCACTTTCCCCTCAGTGTCTTATGTGAAGGGTTCCTAACCCCTGATCTGTCCACTGGTACCAATCTCCCGCCTGTTAGTACCCAGCAGCACAGCAGGAGGTGAGCAGCGGGTGAGCAGAGCTCCGCCTTCTGTCTTATCAGCCAAGCATTCAATTCTCATAGCAACCAGAACCCTATTGTGAACTGTGAATGCGAGGGATCTAGGTTACGCGCTCCTCATCAGAATCGAATGCCTGATAATTCTACTCCCCTACACCTCAATCATGGAAAAAACTGTCTTCCATGAAACCAATTTATGATGCCAAAAAGATTTGGGGTTGCTGACTTAGATGGTCTGTTGTATGTCTCCTTCCCTAATCTTTTGCAATGGCATCTACGGGTCTATAATCACCGAGAATTTTTAACAGGGCACTCCCTAAGTAAAAAAAGTTGATTTTAGTACATTTTAGGCTGTTTTGATGTCATCTTGGGTGAACTAGGAGCTTTTAATCCACCATGTTGCTGACATCACTCTGTGAAAATTTTAAATGGCTTTACAATATTGCATTGTGTCATTGTACAGTAATTTGCCTAAGTATTTTGTTTTACTTTCATTTTGGGGAAGAATAACATTAACAGGAGGCTGCAAGTCCTGATTCCTACAAACTACAATCATGCTCTAATCTACCCTCCAAGATAGGGATGGGAAAAAAATTGATCCACGCGAGGCCCACTGTTTTTGGAAATAGTTTCCAACATTTTATAAATAATGTTTAACATGGTCATAAGTTATACATAATGATGTCCAAAGTTCACAAACTGTTAATAATTAATGCTTCAATAAATAACACATGAAAATTATTTTGCAATTCTGTTAAGATTATACCCTTATCAGGATTGCAACTTCATCAGAAATGTCATATTTCTATTGCAGTGAAAATATAGCAGAAAGGAAATTAATTTGTTGATAAAAAGGTAAAAAAATAAATTTTCTTTCAGTTTTAACTATTAATTATTTATTGAGGGTCAATTAAAAAATTCTCAGCAGTCATTCCTTGAAACTGTATGTGTGTGCGAGAAATAAGTATGCAACCATTTCAAATTATGCATGATAAAGAAGGGGCATTATGGAACAAAGAAAAAAGAGATTTGTAGCATATACGGTCAAGATTTCTTTGACAAATCTCTTGGAGTACTGTATGAACATGAGGATTATAGATTCTACATAGCATCTGAATGCAAAATGTACTTCGGCAAGAAATTAGGAAGTTTATTACACCTCCATTAAAACTTACTTGAGGACTTCCGGCAAGATGGTGACGTGGCAGCCTGGTCTATGAAACCCTCTGCAAAGGAGAATGCAGAGGGTCTCTGGCTCTCTCCCCGGGGGCTGCAGATCCCAACATTGGCGGCAGCCTGCTCTTCACACAGAGTTCGGCCATCGCCACCACTGGGGCATCGCAGCGGTCAGGACAGCCACTGCAGCCGCAGACACAGCAGCCACCATGCCACCGAGGCCTCCAAGGCGGCCATAGCACATCACGCCAGCCTTGCCTGAGGCGATCCACGACTTCAGTCCTTGAAGCCCCTGCAGGCAAGATCTGCTGGGATGGTTCCCACCTCTGTTGCCACCATGATGTCCTGCCAGCCGTGGGTCTCCTCCCGTGTGCCCTGAGGCAAGCTCCCATCTCGCCTCTGCCCGACTCCCGTCCGGCTCCACCCACTCTGGGCGAGTAACTGAAATAGCAGCTGGTTGCTTAGCTTGTATGTTAGCATCATTGTATGCTTTATTTTTTTGTTTTGTATGGGAGTTGGTTAGTCTCTAGCCATGGTCTATTGGTTTTATCTGTTTCAGTTTAGGCCTCTCTCTCCATTTGTTGGTACACTCATCTGTTTCCCCCCTTACTCCTCTCTCACTCTACTCCCTCATCCCCCACTCTCTGCTCCATTCTCCTCCCTCTGCTAACCACATTTTATTTCAGGGAGTAAACCTAAGCCCCACTGCATGGACAGATCCCAAGGCAGTGGGAAGTCCCAAGGCAGGGAGTCAACCTAAGCCCACCTGCACAGTCAGATCCCAAGGCAGTGGTTTTCAGATTATCCATACACCTGTCGGCGAATACCAGGACCTGCAGATAGATTTTAAATCATAGTTCCCCCCTTAAGTAAATCTCAAAACTGCAAAAAGGACCACCTCAAACTACAGTGCAACTCCAGAACTGAACAAAGTAAGAGGGCATACATAAAGAATAGGAGATTGAACAAACAGAAGTAAAAGCAATCCCTCTACCACTGAGTAACACAATTAAAGAAGACGGTGATGTGTAGGCAAGGAAAAAGTAGGGATGGGGAAAAAAAACTGCACAAATGAAGGAAAACCAAAGGAAGAATATAGGTCTCACACAGACCCCTGGGAGAACAGACACTGAGAAAACAGATTCCGGAACACAAACAATGAAGAGCCCCCAGAATGACTGCTCACATGCAACAAACCCAGACATCAAGACAACACTAGAGAGAATTCAAAACAATTGAGGAGAGACAAGAGGATAATAGGAAGGAGATTATGTCAGAAATAACAGCAGTAAAGAATACTGGGATGGAAATAAATAGCAAACTAATAAGCACGGAAAGCAGAATTAGCCAAGCAGAAGAAGGAATCACAGAGCTGAAGACCAAAACACAGAACTAACCCAAACTGTCAAAAGCATACAAAAGAAGCTCAAAAAGACAGAACAAAGCCTTCGAGAGATGAATGATCACTTCAAGAGACCAAACCTAAGAGTAATTGGCCTTCCTGTGACAGAGAGAGAAACAAAGGGGACACTGGAACAAACATTTCATGAAATCACTCAAGAGAATTTTCCTCATCTCAGCAGTGATGAAAAAATTCAAACACAAGAGATTCAGAGAACCCCTGCAAGACAACAAATGAGAAGACCAACTCCCAGACACATAATTATTAGCCTAAACAAAGTAGGTATAAAAGAAAAAAAATCCTAAAGCCTGCAAGAGAAAAAGGTCAGACTACGTGCCAGGGGAGACCAATTAGAATAGCAGCAGAAGCCAGGCTCAGTGGCTCAGCCTGCAATCTCGCGGCTTTGGGAGGCTGAGGTGAGTGGATTGCCTGAGCCTCATCTCTACAATAAATCAAAAAATCAGCCAGGTGTGGTAGCGAATGCCTGTAATTCTGGCTCCTTGGAAGGCTGAGATGGAAAGATCACCGGAGCCCAGCAGGTCGCGGCTGTGGTGGCCGGGAGCGGCGACTGCACTCCAGTCTGGGCAACAGAGTGAGACCCCGAGCCAAAAAAAAAAAAAAAAAAAAGAATAGCAGCAGATTTATCTACAGAAAAGCTCCAGGCTAGGAGCTCTTGGAGCCCTATCTTCAAAGATCTAAAAGAAAAACAATTTCAACTGAGAATAACCTACCTAGCCAAGCTAAGCTTAATCAGTGAGGGAGAATTGAAGTTTTCCCAGATATCCAATCCCTAAGAACCTACACTGCCACCAGACTACCTCTACAAGGAACACTTAAGAAAGTGTTGAACGCAGAAGAAAAGGACAAAAGAGCAGCAATGTTCTTAACAAGAGTACAGGCAAAAGATTAAAAAACATGATCCAACTCTAAAACCAAAAGAAAGACAACACACAAACGGGAAGAACAACAATTCTGTTAGAACATTATGATAGGGATCAACTCTCACATTTCAGTAATTAGAGTGAATGTGAATGGACTAAATGCACCACAGAAAAGACATAGAATGGCAAAATGGATAAAATATCACCAGGCAACAATCTAAGGACACTCACAGACTCAAAGTAAGAGGATGGGAAACAAATTTTCAGGCGAATGGAACACAAAAGAACACAAAAGATTAAGTCACGGTCTTAATCTCAGACAAAATACCCTTTAAGCTATCAACAATTTAAAAAGATACAGAAGGCCACTACATAATGATAAAAGGTTCAATCCACCAACAAGAAATATCCATCCTAACATATGCGCACTGAATATAGGAACACCAACTTTCATAAAGCAGCTCCTAGGTAAACTAAAAAAAGACATCGACTCCAATATCATCATAACTGGGACTTTAATACCCCACTCACAACCCTAGACAGATCATCAGGACAAAAAATCAGCAACGAGATCCGACACCTCAATGTGACTCTTGATCAAATGGACTTAACTGATATCTACAGAACCCTCCGTTCAAAGACCACAGAATGCACATTCTACTCATCACCGCATGGAACGTACTCTAAGATTGACCACATACTTGGCCACAAATGAAGCATAAGCAAATTGAAAAGGACTGAAATTTTACCATGCACCTTCTCAGACCACAGTGGAATAAAAATAAACATTAACACCAACAAGGTGCCCCCAAAACCCACAAAGACATGGACACTAAACAGCATGATGCTAAACAACTCCTGGGTCAATGATGAAATCAAAACAGAGATTAAAAGATACCTGGAAACAAATGAAAATGAAGAAACATCTTACCAAAATCTCTGGGACGCCATGAAATCTGTAGTAAGAGGAGATTTTATATCCCTACAAAGGCACATGAAGAAAATGGAAGGATCACAAATTAAAAGCTGGAAAAGCAAGACCACAAAAACCCTAATTTCAGCAGAAGATTTCAGATCACCAAAACAAAAACCCAAATCCAGGACATAGAAGACAAAAAGATAATACAAAAAATCAATGAAACAAAAAGCTGGTTGTTCAAAAGGATAAACAAGATAGATGGTCCCCTAGCTAGACTGACCAAGAAAAAGAGAGAAAAAGTCCAAATAAACACAACCAGAAACACAAAAGATGAAGTCACATCTGGTCCGGAAGAAATACAAAAGATCTTTGGAGACTACTATGTACACTTGTATGGAAACAAACTTGAAACCTTTCAGAAATGGAGGATTTTAGGTGATCACACAACCTGCATAGGTTGAAACAAGAAGAAATTGAGACCCTAAATAGAGCAATAACACTCAAGGAAATTGACTACGAATAAGAAAACGACCTACAAAAAAAAAAGCCCTGGACCAGATGGCTTTCCAGCAGAATTCTACAAGACATTTAAGGAGGAGCTGATACCAATCCTACTGAAGGTATTCCAGGTGATTGAGAAAGATGGAGCTTTCCCTAAATCATTTTATGAAGCTAACATCACATTGATACCCAAGCCAGGTAAAGACCCAACAAAGAAAGAGAACTACAGACCAATATCTTTGATGAACATAGATGCTAAAATTCTCAACAAGATCCTAGCGAAGCAGATTCAACAACACATCTCAGAAATCATCCATCATGACCAAGTAGGCTTCATTCCTGGGATGCAAGGCTGGTTCAACATTCGTAAAAGCATAAATGTAATTAAATACATCAACAGATATCAAAACAAAAACCACATGATTATATCATTAGATGCAGAAAAAGCTTTTGATAAAATCCAGCACCCCTTCTTGTTAAAAACCCTCGAACATCTAGGCATATGGGGAATATACCTCAAAATAGTAAAAGCCATCTACTAGAAACCCACAGCCAGCATACTCCTAAATGGACAAAAACAGGAACCATTTCCCCTGAAAACTGGAACAAGACAAGGATGCCCACTCTCACCTCTCCTGTTTAATATAGTATTGGAAGACCTGGCTAGAGCAATCAGAGAAGAGAAGGCAATCAGGTGTGTCCAAATAGGAAAAGAGGAAGTCAAGCTATCTCTCTTTGCAGATGACATGATTGTGTACCTTGAGAACCCAAGAGAATCTGTCAAAAACCTCCTTACACTGATAAAGGTCTTTGGCAAAGTCTCAGGATATAAAATAAATGTGCAAAAGACAATCGCATTTCTTTCCACCAATAATAAACAAACAGAAACCCAGATAAAAACCACAATTCCATTCACAATAGCCACAAAAAAATGAAATACCTTGGCATCTTCCTAACCGGAAACGTGAAAGACCTTTACAATGAAAACTACAAAACACTGCTCAAAGAAATCAAAGATGACACAAACAAGTGGAAAAATATCCCATGCTCATGGATTGGAAGAATCAACATTGTGAAGATGTCCATCTTACCTAAGGCAATCTACAGATTCAATGCAGTACCCATCAAATTACCAGCAACACTCTTCTCGAACCTGGAGAAAACAACACAGGAATTCATATGGAAACACAAACGACCAAGAATTGCCAGAACAATCCTCAGCCAAAAAAACAAAGCAGGTGGTATCACATTACCAGACTTCAAACTTTCTTATGAAGCTACAATCATCAAGACAGCTTGGTATTGGTACAGGAACAGGCATATCGACCAATGGAATAGAATTGAGATTACAGAAGCAAAATCTCCATTTCTCAACCAACTCATCTTTGATCAAGCCTCCACCACCTACCACTGGGGAGAGGAGAAACTATTCAGTAAATGGTGCTGGGAAAACTGTCTGACCACATGCAGAAGATTGAAACAGAACCCCTATCTATCCCCATACACAAAAATTAACTCTAAGTGGATCAGAGACCCAAATGTAAAACCTCAAACCATAAGAACCTTGGAAAATGAAGGACATACCCTCATGGAAAGTGGAACCGGCATCCAATTCCTGAACAAAACCTGAATCCCCCAGGCCATGAGAGAGAAGATAGTCAAGTGGGACCTCAATAAACTGACAAGCTTCTGCAAAGCCAAAGAAACCATCAAGAGTGCAGGGAGACAGCCTACAGACTGGCAAAAAGTATTTGCCAACTCCAGGTCTGACAAAGGTTTAACATCTTGGATCTACAAGGAACTCAAATGTGCTGAAAAGAAAAAACAAACAACCCCATTATAAAATGGGCAAAAGAAATGAACAGACACTTCTCAAAGGAAGACATCCGAGCAGCCAACAGACACATGAAGAAATGTGCAACCTCACTAATCATCAGGGAGATGCAAATCAAAACCACAATGAGATACCACCTAACTCCAGTCAGAATGACCATTATCAATAACTCAAAAAATGACAGTTGCTGGAGAGGGAGTGGCGAACAGGGAACACTTCTACACTGTTGGTGG
>NW_006976244.1:0-8201 GCF_000164805.1 Carlito syrichta | reverse complement strand
TGTACCCCACATCTTAAAAAATATGTGTGTGTGTGTGTGTGTGTGTGTGTGTGTGTGTGTGTGTGTGTGTGTGTGTGTGTGTGTGTCTGAATAGAGTAAAACAAAAAGACTCACATTGCATGGGAGATTGTCATATTCTTACTTATGTTGTTTTCAGCCATCACATAACATTTTGAAAATTTGAACATGCACTGGTATCACAGTGAATATGCCATTCTAAGGTCTGTCTTTGAAATCTAGAGACTAAGAAACATAAACCTCTCCCATCATGTCTCAAGTCTTTATGACTCTATATAACCAACTGCCCACAAAACCAGAAGTTCTGTTTTGTTAAAGATAATAGAGGGCCTACAAATTATTCTCAAGTTTCTACTATATATGCAATGAAACCATTCAAAATATTTCTGGAGATGAGAAGAGGTTAAATGCCTTTTGATTTGAGTTGAAAGTTCACTGCAAGTGCTGTCTTGGATATTTGAGGTGAGATCTTAGGTTTTCACTTACCAGTTATAGGCTGGTGCCCTTCTCCAATTGTTCTTTGGTTCGCATTGACATCTTTGAGAGTTCCTGAAGTCAGTTTCTACTGAGATATATCAGTGGCAACTCGGGGAAGGCATTCCCTTGCAATGAAATGAAAGTTCAGTATTTTAGTGAGCCAACAGATTCAGTACTTTTTAGCATGCTGTTGCAAAGAATAATAATGACACAGACAAAAATTGCAATGGATATTTATTTTTTCTATCTATATTTCTGTATAAAACCAATCTACTTGTTTATATACCTCTTTTCCAAGTTCACTGAAAGCTGAGAAAAAATCACTTGCTATTACCTAGTAAATATCCTTTTGTTTGCAAGTAACAGAAATGTCCTTTAGGTAGACTGAGCAAAAAATGAGGTATTTATTGAAGGATTCTGGAGTAGCTCCTAGAACTGAAGGCAGTGGAGACAGAAGCCTAATTTGGGAAGGTGACTTGGCCATTTCTCTTTTTGATACCACCTCATCTGATTCTTGTGTATCCCTTTATCCTCCCCTGAGATTGTAGTTTCCCTTTCTTGGTACACATTGTAGGAAGCAGTATTGCCTCAGCTCCGTCACTTATCTGTTCAGATTTCAAAGGGACAAAAAGAATCACTTGTATCTGTGATACCTATCTTGAAATTTCTCATATGATACTCTGATTTGTCTAGATAAGGGCAAGCATCCACTTCAAGTTGTGTGGCCTATTACCAGCAGGGCAGACTTGAATAGAAAAACTGTACAGGAGACCCTATTCTGGCACATTAAGATCATTTCTCAGGGAGGTTGATGAGAAAACCCCCAGGGTCAGCCACTCCAAAAATTAGCGACAATGTCACTTTTCATTTCTACCTGGCCAGATTTTTCTTTCTATCCTGCTCCTGAACTAGACATTTTATCTTATCTTTACTAAATACTATCCAGTTCATCCACTTTACTAGAGTATCCAGTAGGAAGTGAGTAGTTAAAGAGAAGAAATAATGGAAAGTGATGAGAATCTGAACATGGCCAGGGGAGAACTAAATACTGAATCCAGTAGTGATTAAGGAAATTGGTGTAGCCCATCAAATATTCAATCCTTTTGGGATACTGTGTTGACAAAACCTTGGCAATTATCTGTATGTGGGAGAAGGTGAATGGCAGGAACCTCAGGCTAGGATATTGAAGTGGAACAGGAACCCCACTTTGGGGCTTGTGGGCTACCTCAAGCATGGATATAAAGGTCAATCTTGAGTTCCTTCAAGGGAAATTGCAGGCATCTAGCCAGCCCTGATAATTTGGTAAGTAAGAAAACACTGCAGTTTAAAACAATAGTCAAGAAAATTAGAATCGAGGAATGTTTGGCTTCCCTATAGTAGCTAAAAGTAACATCTTAACTTATGTCCCTGAGTTGTTTTTCAGAAACCAAGACCACAGACAAATGGATCTGCTGGCATGTACCTCAGATGAGAGAACTGAGGACTGAACTCTAATCACCATTCTTTGTTCTAAATTTATTTCTGAAGTGGCATGGAGAAATTCATTCCCATGAGTCAGAGCTCACAATCTAATCTTCTGACATCAAATTTTAAAAGAAAGATTGTCATTATCTTCCTTAACCAATTGCAAATCACAAAAGCTTTGAATCTACCTATGATTTATAAGTCCCTATTTCAAGATATCCCACCCTTTTAGGCTAAATAATGTGGAACCTCCATGTATTGATATACAATTTTACCTGTATTTCTATATTTCTGAAATTTACCCCCATGCTTTAAGACCCCCTGCAAGTACTCAGGGAGGTTGGGACTTAAGCAAGATCTGTCTGCTTTTCCTAGCTTGGCACCCTGTAAATACATGCCCTCCTTTCTCCCACTATAAATCTCAGTGTGATGTTTGACCTTACTGCACAGAATAAGAAAGCCACAATTTGGTTGGATAATAATATAGGCGGAAGGACTGCGTTGTCTTTATGGGCTCCAGCATTTACTCCATCTGGGCATTTGCATTCGATTGTGGAGAGTGTTATCTTATCCCCAGCTCAGGAGTAGAAATCAGGTGAATGAGGGGTAATTGCACAGGGTATCTGAGGTAAGAGAAGAAGGAAGAATGTTGAGGAAGTGTTACAGATTGTATTAGTAATACTCAGAGATGGAAACCCAAGAAGAATTAGGATTAAATTCTAAGCAAGGAGAAAAATAACCAGCTTTGCTGCTGCCCCCATCCCTGAGCTAGGAGGTCTCAGTGACTGGATGGCTCCTAGCCTAAAAGTTTCACCCTGTTCTTCTTGAGTTGGAAAGTTCCTTTGCACTTGAACCCATTAGGGTCTTGTGTACATTGTGTTATGGGTTGGAAAAAACAAAGGCAGCTTTTATGATCCATGAGAAGAAAGAGAATAATGCAGTAGAAAATTAGCCTGAGGATATGAACAGGCATTTCATACCCCAAAAAGGCTGCAGTTGAACTTCAGGCATTAAAAATATTCCATCTCCCCTGGAAACTGAAGAAAGGCACATATTTTAAAGTTAGGGGTTTTTGTTGTTGTTGTTGTTGTTTTATTTTTCGTTATTTTGAGTTGGAGTCTCACTCTGTCGCCCAGACTGAAGTGCAATGGCCACTCCCAGCCACCACAGCCTCGACCTGCTGGGCTCCGGCGATCCTTCCGCCTCAGCCTTCCAAGTAGCTGGAACTACAGGCGCTCGCTACCACACCCGGCTAATTTTTTTTTGCTTTATTGTCTCGCCAAGTTGCCCAGGTGGGTCTCGGGATTATAGGCTGAGACACCGAGTACGGCTGAAAGTTAGGGTTTTTTCTAGTATATTTGATAAAGAAGGCATATAAATAGTTTTGGTAAAAATCAAGATTGGTTAGAAATCAACAAAGTAAAAACCTATTTTGTCCAGTTATTGTATAAAATGGTTATAGCTCTTTGTATGCATGATGGCTACCATTTTTTTTTTTTTGGCTGAAAACCTTCCTTCCATGAATGGCTATACCAGAATCCACTGATCCACTTGTTAATGAAAATTGGGGTTGGTTCCATTTTCGGGCATTAGTAATACTGATACTGATATGATTGCTCATGCACAAGTGTTAGTGTGGATATTTTCTTCATTTTCAAGGAGTGCTGGGTCATAAAATAATTCTCTTTGTTACTCTTTGAGAAACTGCCTGCCTGTTTCCCACAGGGGTTTGGGCTGTGTTCTTTGTACCATGCTACTGTCCTGGGTCTGAGACAATGTGAGTCCTGCTATGATACATGTACAGTAACTGAAGACATGGGTACTTGTGTTGTCAATGTGGAAATTTCCATTGTCCAATTCAGCATTAAAATATAAAGATTAATCTCAAATTAATATTCTATTTAAGAAGTTTTCCAATTTGAGACATACACACATGTAGACCAGGTGGACTTCAGAATGTCTGAAGAAATCAGAGAAGGTTGAAGGTTTTATTTAAAAAGAAAAATGTTACCGCAGTCCAATTCATTGGTGCTGTAAAGCTTTGGGATTCTAACAAACTCCAATTGATGGGGACAGCAGGGGGCAAAGTTAGTCTTAGAGTTGCATCAAGTTATCTCAGCAGCTACAGGTAAAACTGGTGTCACATTACATGGGCAGCTTCAGTAGCCAGTGTGCAGATAATTTATTTCAACAGAAACTTGTATGTCCAAATGCTTTCTCCTCCTATATTCTTGACTCTGATTTAATTAAGTATATTAAGAATCACCTAATGTGTATGCTCAAGTTTCACACCACACACAGGTGCACCCACCTGAAAATTGCACCAGTATTACCGACTCATACCTTGAACAGCTAAGGGGGCCTATCCTAACCTGTGTCTTTCCATCTAGTGAAATAGGGCTTTAGAAAAGGCCAGGCAGTCAGGAGACTAGAAACTAATCTTGGTGTTGCCATTTGTGCCTTATGCCTTTGGAATAAGTCTCTTGGTTACTATGGGCCTCGATTCCTCTGTGTTCACAGTCCAAGTTCAGCTTCATCTCTCAGCTATTGTGAGGTTTTTGCAGTGTGATAAATGTTAAAATACTATAAGTTACAATGAGGCAGGAGGGCTGCACAGACAAGGTCAGGTTGGCCAGAGATAAACTTCTGATTCTTCCTTTAAGACCACTTGGAGAGGAAGGAGAAGGAACGTCTCCCCACTGGATTGCACTAGGGCTAACAGAGGACCCAAATCTCGACTGAGAAGACAAGTGTCCATTAGCATCTAGCCACGTCTTACAACTCCCTCTCTAGGCCACCCAGATGGCCATGCATCACCCTCAGATGCTGCAGCCTGCTTAAACTTGGCTCCAGGCAGGAGATCAGATCATAGGAGTGACTCTATAAAGCCCTAAGCTACCAGAGCTGAGCTCACCTCTGAGGTTGGTGCCAAGCCCTGCTCATGATGGAACTGTTCAGAGCCTTTGCTCAGGCGTTGCTGCTCAGTACAGGTAACAAAGGGCTCCTGGGCTCTTTCTCCTGGCCTCTGCTTTCCTGTTTAACCTCAGAGGTGTTGTAGTTTGCTTGCTGCATAGAAATAAGCCCTATGGAAAAAAAAGGCAAACCCCTCGGGTTCCCTCCCACTGTGGGAGCTTTTCTGACCTCTCAATAAATGCTGCTTTCAGAAAGGAAAAAAAAAGAAAGAAAGAAATAAGCCCTATGGCTGACAGGCTAAAAGAGACTCCCCTTCATGCAAAACATCTCAATTCCTCCTTTGTGCTGGAGATAAAGGGAAAACAGAGGAATGTTCCTGTACTGAACAGACATCCACTTGATTGTTAACACTTCTGGACATCTGTGTCAACACTTCTTGACACATGCTATGTGGGGTTCCATTCTGCCTTAAGCAGAGATTATGTTGAGATTCTGCAGGAACCAGACTGGGCCCACTCAGTAAGGCCCAAGTGGTTCAGATTCAGTCTTGCATTTTAAGTGATGTGACAACAGACAAGTCCTAGAGTACAGACCCTGACTAAATGCATGAGAGGGAGAATGCAAAGATTTAAGTGCAGATCCTGGAAATCTCACTGCAGGAGGGTTATCCTGCCTCTGCCCCACTGGATTGGCATGTGGTCATTGTAGCTGCAACAACTTAATGAGCAGCAATAAAGAGAGCTCCCAACCCAGAGCTAGGTATTTCCTGGAAGAAGCAGAGTTAGTTGCCCCTTCAGTGGCATGATGGCCCTGCGAATTGCATGACATGCATGAGGACTGGCCAACTTGAATTTAGTTGCCGCCGTGAGAAACTGGGGTGTATATCTCCTCAGGGAGAGCTCATCATTTCTTTCACTCTCATTCTCTCTCTGGTTCTCTATGTTCCTTCTTCTCTCCCCCTCCCTTCCTGTGTTCCTCTTCTTTTCCCCTTTCCTTCCTGAGCTTCTTGTTTCCTGCTCGCCTCGTGGCTCTCTGCACTTGTATTCTCACTCAGTCCTTTCCTGCCTTGCACATTTCTCCTGTGTTGCTCACCTTTGCCAACTGCACACTCACGTTAGGGGCTGTTTCTTCCCTCACTGGGTGCTCTCATCCCCTTCCCAGATTCCTTCAAGGCACCCAGCACCACTTCAGCTTGGCCTATTCTGGTAAAAATTAACATTCAGCTTCAGATGTTCATCTCCATCTTTGCCAGATAACAGCTTATACCTTCTGTTGGTGCTATAGTGGGTCCACATTGAACACTTTTCAATGTGTCTTCCATTTGTTTTCCTTGTTTTTGATGAAATCAGGAGACAGAAAGGCAACTTGCTGAAAAGGAGGTTGATGACCTTGGCTTTCAGTCAGCAGTAGGAACATGTTGTGTGAACTTGGCCAAATCAGTCAACCTAGGTGATCCTCGGGTGCAAAATACTGAACACCCTAACTCCTGTGAGGAGTTAATGAACCATAATACTCCTTTGAGACAAACTGAAGATTGGTTATCTTTTTAAAGCTTCCTGAGTTGCCCCCTGATATAATCATTAAACTCATAGCCTGAAGTCTGCCCTCTTAAATCACTCAAATGACTTTTCTTCCTGCTTCGAGATCTGGAACTAAGAATCTAGATGAAAGGAGGTCAAGGAAGCAGGTGGGTCCAGACCAGATATGTCACTCAATGTAACAGGTACTTTAAGGATTTGTAGCTGAGGTCTGCATTCTGGAAAACCATGATCTATATCTTACAGAGCAGACTATATAGATACTTTAGCAGTAGAGAGACTTTTCTTTTCACCTCAAAGGCCAATGCAGCCTCAGGCCCAGAAAGGACAGCTAGAATATGCTCATAGGGTTCTGTTTTAACCTCGTTTAGAATAGATTCTAGACTATTATGACAATTACTAATGACCAAGTTAAAAATATCATTTAATGTGAGAAATGAAGCTTTCATTTCATCAAATGAAGCTTCTCAGGAAGCTTCTAACTTTCCTGAGAAAGTTAAGAGTGACAGGTTGGTTTGTGGCAGGCTACCAGAGCTGAGCCTTGGGTCATGGGGTTGAATGAATCACCCTCCTTCTCCCCACTAGGCAATTACTGTTAAGATGCCCATTGGAGAGATGAGTGAACTGAAGCTTAGGGAGATAAATAACTTGTCCAAACACATTTGGCTCTATTGCCAACTGGGAATGTTAAGCAGGGTTGTCACGTGATTATGAGTCTGTGCTTCTGCCCATAAGGATTCACCAACTGTGATTTAGAATGCTGCCATAGGGTAACTGGAGGTGTGTATTTCCTCAGAGGGAGCTCAGTTCTATTCTGACGATGAGCGCCAGTGACATGTCTACCGTAGGTGCCATGTGATTGCACCCAGGGCTCTCTTGGATTCAAGTATTTAATCAATTAATAGTGAAATTTCCAGATATTAATATAATCTATTTCTATACAGTTGGTATATTTATTGAAATAGTTTAATTCAACACCAAATTGGTCTAGTCTCATTTCTCACATTTCAATAAGAACTATAGAGGTCAGAATTAGGATGGAGGGCTTTTCTGGTTTTCCCAGGAAGCTGTATTCCGTTAATATGGAAAATTAGTTGTAAATTTCAGGACTCAGCTAATCTAGGATAAGTTGATCACTAAAGAAGAAGCAGTCTTTCCTGATTAAGGGGAGTGGGAAAATTAAACTTTAATTGAGTAGAATCACAGACACAAGGAGAGAGTGGCAGAGTGATCTAGTCGGTGAATGCTGAGAGCCATTCCTTCTTTCCTTCTTCCCACTGGGTGACCAGGGCTGCTCCCAGGCATGTAAACAGTGATGCCACCTCCTCCTCCTGCTGGACTCCATCCCTTGAATTCATGTTCCCCTTCAGAGTGTGACCAATTTCCATTCTCCTACTTTGACCCATCTGTAACTTTCATTCTTTCATTTTATTTCTCTGGTTTTTTGTCTTTCAGCCATAACTGTTGCAGCATCACGTTTCCAAGGTAAATGTAGACAAGACCATGACCCCCTATCCCTTCCCCTCACACAGACACAATGTGCTTTTGAGTTGGACTCCAAAGGGCTCCCTGGAAAAGGCATGTACCAGGAACAATTATTGGGTAAAACAACTTAGTACTTCCGTATGTCACCATCTGCTTTAGGCTTCAGAATCCCTAATTGGTCTTCCACACCCTCTCATACCTCCCCTCAATGTGCATTCTTCCCCACTCACATGACAACACCTCAAGCCCTAGGGAACATCCTCTACCTTCTTGCCAGCATAGCCTCTATGGGCTAGAAAAGGAACT
>NW_006976243.1:0-508 GCF_000164805.1 Carlito syrichta | reverse complement strand
CCATAGCCTGGGAGCCTGAGGCAGGAGGATGCCTGAACCCAGTGATCTGAGAGCAGATTGGGCAACATGACCAGACCTCATCTTGGTGAAATGTACCCAAAATTGCGTTAGGCGCGATGGCCCATGGAGTCCTGTCTGCTCAGGGGCCAAGGCAGGATTACCACAGGTTGAGGCCCTGGGAACCATGATTGTGTCACCACACCCCAGCCCTGCAGACAGAGACTCCGGGAACACAAATGACGCCTCCTTCATGCATCATGATGGGCTTCCACAGCACCCCAGGGAAAGGTCCTTGTGGGATGGAGATGAAGGAGTGATCGGGAGAGGTAAGGGGCCCTCCCCATGCCCAAAGGTGGAAGACAGGGTGACTCGATCCTGGGCTGGCAGTGGCATTGCCGGACCTCCTCAATCGCTCAGTGCCCGATGGCCACCATAGGTTGAGGCTGCCTGTCCCATGAGCTCACACTTGTCTTTCCTATGGGGCTGAATGTGGAGGGTGGACTCAGAT
>NW_006976242.1:0-818 GCF_000164805.1 Carlito syrichta | reverse complement strand
TCATACCTAAAATTAGGCAAAAATTAATTAATGATTATTCATGTATAATGGATAAAAATTTTTAAATATGCGTTATGAAAATTTGTCTATTATGTAAACATTCTTCCAATGTTGTCAATTACAGGATATGTTTGCCTTAAAATAAAGAAATTGGCAATACCATGGCTTCTATGACTATCAGCCTGACAAGAATAAGTAAGATGGCTAGGCAAGTTATCTACATTAAAGTCAGATGTCAATATTTTATATCATATCAAAAAATGCTCAAAGTTAATTTTCTATGACTGTAGATTGAATGTAAAATGTTTTAGATTGCACTTACCTTTTTTATTTGTATATAATTTTGAATTTGGATGATTTACTTTTATAATTTATTTTTATTTTTTGTAGAGACAAGGTCTTAGTCAATCCACTCACCTTG
Source organism: Carlito syrichta (assembly GCF_000164805.1). NCBI lineage: Eukaryota > Metazoa > Chordata > Mammalia > Primates > Tarsiidae > Carlito > Carlito syrichta. Next base: position 397 of record NW_006976242.1, on the reverse strand, counting down.
GCCTCCCAAAATGCTGGGATTACAGGCTGAGACATGAAGCTCAGCCTACTTTTATAATTTTTACACTCAGATGTAGAATGTTCTGTTTGCCAACTCCTCAGTTTATGGTACACTATCATCATTAGTCCATACAGATCTCTCACTTGTTTTGTGCATATATGCATGGGTACTTGCATTTAAATATGTATGTATTATGCATACATGCATGCGTGCCTAGAAGTGTGCATGAGTATATAGTTTCCGTTATTCCCATTCCCCAGGTCCTTCCTTTTGCTTTCTACAGGCAACCTTTGTAATGTCATATTTGGCATGCTATTACTATGTATTCTAAACTTTGATGTGAATCTATTTATAATTGTTCCTTTCTTTTTTCTTTTTTTGAGTTGGAGTCTCACTG
>NW_006976241.1:0-898 GCF_000164805.1 Carlito syrichta | reverse complement strand
AAGTACTGTTTCCTCATATTTAAACAGCTACCATTCCTATTAATGAAACTACAATTTTGGAACTCTTGGTTCAGCTACAATAATTTATTCATAATCGAATGGAACAGTTTTTTGTGGGTCATATCAGATCTCATTCTGGCCTACCTGGACCTTTACAAAAGGCAATCATCTAGCTGATATATTAACAAAACCTACTCTGTGTATTCCAGTAAAAACTGAAGTAGTTTCTGAGGCCCAATCATTTCATAAAATTCATCATCAAAATGTTACTGCCTTACATTATCAGTTTCATGTACCCAGGGAAACAGCTAGACAAATCATTAAGAATTGTCTGGAGAGATGGGGCAAGATGATGACGGCATAGGTGAACTGGTGAGATTCTCTGAACGTGACTTCCCAAAAAGGCTATTACTTCGCTACCCCCATCCCCCAGCCCACCACCAACTATGCTGGGGTCAGGCCTGGAAACTTCAGTCCCACGCAAGGCCAGATATTGTGCCCTCCCATTACTGCCATTCTACTCGTGTGTGGAAGTCTCCGGTCCCAGCCCCCTCCAGATCCCTCCCTGGCTGCATTGTCTCCAGCCTGGCACCTGGCACCAAGCCGCTGGTCACACAGGGAAGCTCTGGGCGCCTGCCCCTCAGAGACACCGGTTCTATCCCTGGCTGAAGTACTCTGTAGGGTCCCAGCGCCACTCTCACCACTTACAGCCTGCCCTTTGGAACTTTGGAGCTCTGGAACTCCGGGTCCACCCTGGCTGAGGCACTCAGCATGAGACCCCAAGTCGGAGGACCCAGACAAGTGGAGAAAAACAGATCTGCTTAAACTGCCTCGCCATTCTCCAGGCAGAGACTTCCATTGCCCCGCCCACCTAGCAACAAACTTTACCTCATTTCCT
>NW_006976240.1:0-815 GCF_000164805.1 Carlito syrichta | reverse complement strand
AAAATCACCAATTATCTGGGTACTAATATATTCTTTGAAATTTCCTAGTTGGCGAGAAGAATGTGGAGGAAACCTCCTGTGAATCAGAATCGCGAAGTCCCCAGGTAAGTCCACCTTACATTTTCACGAGGAATATGGTAATTTTTCTGAATTTGGCCCTTGTCAAACAAGTTTAGATACAAAAGTCCAAAAATGTACATTAGGTATGACACATAAAATTCTCTTAGTGCTGTTGTACTGAGTGGCCCTTTCTTACTAACTCATACTTGACACAGTTAGACATTTTTAAATGATAGCATTCAGTATAATTTTTAATGTGCAGGTATTTCCTTTAGCACCTATTTTTATCCATGAATTATGAATTGTGAATTTTTCATTTAAATCGCTGGGAAAGGGAAATTGTGTAGAAAATGTCTATCTTTTTTCACAAGTTTTATCTCTTCCTAATTTTAAGGACGTTTATTTTATTTATTTATTTATTTATTTATTTATTTATTTATTTATTTATTTATTTATTTATTTATTTATTTATGTGTTTGAGTTGGAGTCTCACTCTGTCGCCCAGACTGGAGTGCAGTGGCCGCTTCCGGCCACCGCAGTCTCGACCTGCTGGGCTCCGGCGATCCTTCCTCCACAGCCTTCCGAGTAGCCAGAATTACAGGCATGCGCTACCACACCCAGCTGATTTTTTGATTTATTATAGAGATGAGGTCTCGCTGCCCAGGCGGGTCTCGAACCACGGGCTCAAGCAATCCACTCACCTCAGCCTCCCAAAGGCGCGGGATTACAGGCTGAGCCACCGAGCCCGGCTGAGG
>NW_006976239.1:0-908 GCF_000164805.1 Carlito syrichta | reverse complement strand
TTGGGAAAGAGGTCTCAGTTTGGACCTAGTGTTCCCGAAAGATGGTGGATTGGCAGAGAATTGGGCTGTGGATTAGGGAGGCTGAAGCAGGGGACAAGTAGAGCTTGGGAGTTCGAGACCAGACTGGACTACGTACCAAGACATCGTCACTCCCTGGAATGCAAACAGTGGAGTTGCGTGTGGTTGCACCCACGGTCCCAATTACATGAAATGCAGTAAACTCCATCCCGGGGTGTTCCTTTGTGTTGCCCCCACCTACAGAGAGGGAGAGTCCAAGCTGGGCACTGTGGCTGATGGCCATCAGTCTCGCATTCTGGGAGGACAAGGCAGGAGGCTTCCTGAGCCCAAGGGTCAGAGACCAGTCCGGGCAAAGTGGCATGATCTCTTCTAGGTGAGAGGTCCTCAAAATCGAGTCTGGTGTGTTGGTCCCCGGAAGACTGGCTGCTCGAAGGACAAGGTGGGAAGACCGCCTGAGCCCCGCAGCTCGAGGCCCGGGAAGCCACAATCCTGCTGTTGTCCCCAGACCAGTCGACAGAGACTATGGTGACAAAAATGATGCCTCACACGTGGGTCATGATGGGCGTCCACGGTTCCCCAGGGAAAGGTGCTCATGAGGGGGTACGATGGAGAGATCAGGAGAGACAGGACCCTCCTTGTGCCAGAAGGAGGCAGTCAGGGCAAACGAAACCTGGGCTGTCTGCAGCCATTCTGGACCATGTTGAGTGCTCTGAGCCCGACGGCCACCCTAGCTTGGGGCCATCTGTTCTGTGAACTCACAGGCATCTTGACCGTGGAACACGAGGGTGGATGGTGGAGGCAGGTCTTCTGGGTTGCATGGCTGAAGGCGTGGGACAGACATGCACTTTGACCACCTTTGAAACCTCCAGCGAATGACAGGCCGGAACGTG
>NW_006976238.1:0-4579 GCF_000164805.1 Carlito syrichta | reverse complement strand
ATCAAGGTAATACAATGACAGCTCTGATGGCCATTCCAGAAAAAGAGCTCCAAAAATTGTTTGATGGGTGGACTAGGTACTGGCATTGGTGCATAACTTCCCAAGGGGAGTACTTTGAAGGTGACCTCAGAGATATTCAGCAATGAAGGATGCAGCACTTTTTCTAGGATGAGTTTATGAACTTAATTGTTAGACCTTGTAACATAGGGCTGTGAAAATAACTCATCAGTAGCACCACATGTCCATTGTCTTCCTTCCCAGGTGAATATAAACTGGTCTTGACAATCTGCATGAATATCAACAATAAAGAAAGCAATAACCAACAACAAAAAAATTCCAGCAAAAAAAGGAAGCCCTGGTGTGGATTCTAACCTGCTCTGTCACCATCACCACGAGGAGAGCAGTGTTGACTAGGACCAGCTCCTAGGGACCCTGTACACTTCAGTTCTGCCCTGCAACTGCCTGCCAGCTCACTTCTTCTGGGGAATCTCCTTTTTTACCAGAAGTCCACTCTAGTACCCAGACCATAGGACTCTTTTCAGAGAGAGATTGGTATTGATTTTCTTTGGGGAGTTACTTCTACAATTCCATTAACACCACACTGGGTTGTTCATCTATCTTCTTCAGACTCATCCCTTTCTTAGGCAAATCTGTCTTCTACTCCACTCCTTTTTTCCCTTGTGAGTTCTCTTTCACCTTTTGGACTCCCCATTTCTGCCTCAGGAAGACTCAGACTGAATGACAATCATCCCTTGCTATCCACAAGGAACTGGTTTTAGGATCCCCTGTGAATATCAAAATCCACAGATGCTCAAGTCCCTTATATAAAGTGGAGCAATAGTTGCATATAACCTATGTGTATCTGCATGAATATCTTAAGACATTTCTAGATACTTATAATATCTAGTACAGTGTAAATGTTATGTAAATAGTTGTTATACTGTATTTTTAATTTTTTAATTATTGTTTCTGTGGTGTTTTTTGTTTGTTTGTTTATTTTCTGAATATTTTCATCCTAGGTTGGTTGAATGTGATACCTGCAACGACAAAGGGTTGACAATACAACACTGGCTTTCCTGGTTGTCCAGCTTGCAAACACAAGATGGAGGAACATCTCTGCCTCTATAATCACATGAGTCAACTCTTATAATAAGCAAATATTTATTTACCCATGTGTATATACAATAGTGTGTATATACCAATTGTATGTATACACACTATTGGTTCTGTTTCTCTGAAGAGCCTTGGCTAGTACAGTGGTAGATCATAAATTTTCTCCTCCTAAGTCTCTCTTTTCTTGGCAATACAGTGGTCTCTTCAAATTCTTTATTTAGAGTAGAAATGACCCAGTTTCTTCAGAGTCAGTCAACAAATATTTATTGAATAGCAATTATGTGTCAGACATAGTTACTATGTGGCAAATTTGGACTTCTGACCCCAAGGAGCTTATATTCTAAAGTCATGGGGTTTAGATTTTATTTATTTTATTTTTTTGAGTGAGTCTCACTCCATAGCCCAGGCTGGAGTGCAGTGGCACACTCATGGTCACCACAGCCTCGAACTGCTGGGTTCAAGCAATCCTTCTGTCTCAGCCTTCGAAGTACCTGGAACTGCAGGTGCGCACTACCAGGCCTGGCTAATTTTTTATTTTATTGTAGAGACAAGGTCTTGCCAAGTTTCCTGGGCTGGACTTGAAACAGTCCACTCACCTCGGTCTCCCAAAGAGTTGGGATGTCAGGTTGAGTCATTGAACCTGGCTGGTGTTTAGGTTTTTATGTTTTTAAAGGGGCAGTAATGCTCCCTCATTTTAAGTTCAGTCACTCGCTTCCTTTGGTGTGAGGTAGTTGTCCAGACACTGCCTCTCTTCCCTATATCTGGCTTCTTTCTGCCCCTCCCCAGCCTCTGGCAAACTGGTGACTAGCTGCATAATTTGGCATGCCATTTAGTGAAAGTGGAAAAAAACCAAAAAACAAAAACCCAGTTCCTATGGTGCGTACCTGCACTGTGGTAGCCCAGAGTGAATGGGACCCATGAAAGTGGGAACCCATGGAAGAATCAGACTCCTCAGAAGAGAAAGATGAAATAGAGGTGATACAGGAAGTGGAAGAGTCCTAAGAGAGGAGGGGTGACTGTGATGTGATTCAGTCAGTCTGAAGGACTGAGTACTGGGAGTCGGGGCAGTCTATTGCAAGTCTCAGAGTGCAAAGGTCTAGGGACCAGAAGCTCTGATGTTCAAGGACAACAGAAGAAGTATGTCCCAGCTCAAGAAGAGGGAGAGAGAATTCCCCCCTCCTTTGCCTTTTTGTTCTACTTGGGCCCTCAACAGGTTAGTAAAGATGACCTTCTTTCCTCATTCAAATGCTATTTGCTCAAACACTAATCTTGACTCATTCAAATGCTTACTTACTAAAATTCGAATCTCTTAAAGACTGCCCTCACAGACACACCTAGCAGTAATGTGTTACCAGCTATTTGGGTATCCCTTAGGCCAGTCAAGTTGATAAGTAAAATTAGTAATCCCAAACACCCTATTCTCAAGCCTCTGAGTTCTGCAAGGAAAATAAATACACAATCTAAAAACTAAACAAAAAGTTGCCACCTTAGTACCAAGTTTTTCTTTATTTACTTCTTTTGACTTTCTGTGCTTTGACCTTCTCATATACTTAGCAACGTACGAAACATACAAAGAGACTTAAGATGCTGACCCAGGATCTTGAATTCTTAAAAATGAGAATCCATATCTATATCATATGACAAATTGAATGTTATAAAATCTGTATGATAAGGTTTCAAGTGGGTTGTACAGACAAGTTCTGTGAGAGTTCAAAAAAGAGAGGGACACTGTGTGCTTGATGGGGCGAAGTCTTATGGAAGTGAAAGTTGAGCAATTTCTTAGAAATTAAGAAGAATTTTGGTAAATTTAGAAGTAGGGTCCAGGCATGGTGGCTCATGCCTATAATCCCAGCACTTTGGGAGGCTGAGGTGAGAGGACTGCCTGAACAACTTGGTGAGACCTCATCTCTACAATAATTTTTTTTAATTAGCTGGGTATGGTGGCACATGCCTGAAGTTTCAGCTACTTGGAAGGCCTGAGGCAGAAGGATCACCTGAGACCAGCAGGGTGAGGCTGCAATGGCCATGAGTGTGCCACTGCACTCCAGCCCAAGTGACAAGAGTGAGACTCCAACTTAAAAAAAACAAAAAAAAGGAAGTTGGAACAACCTACTTCTACATTCACTTCTTTCTACAGGAAAGAGGGTGACCAAAGTGTACAAAGTAAAAATAACCACTGAGGGGTTCAGGGGTAGCATTAAACCAGTTTACCTAGAATGTATAATTCATATTGGGGGACAGCAAGAGATCAATTAAAATTTCAAAATAGATTAAGGAGAGCCTTGAAGGGCCAGCCAAAGATTTCCTTACATGGGGCAAGGGAAAGGACCTGGGACTGATTCTCAGCTCCCCATTCACTCAATGTAGAATGTAAGACAAGCTTTCAAATCTCTCCCAAAGCTAGGGTTTCCTCATACTTAATATGTGAGATTGTTGTGAGTGTTATCAATATTCTGTACAGCATGCCATTCACTGAGAGATGACTTCATAAATTGTAGCTATTAATAGTATTATTTTAGGTAATGAAGAATCACTATAGACTTTCAATGAGTAAAGTATTAAATTAAGCAGTACAGCCCATGAGGCAGGTTTAAGGATATATAAAATGGGGTCAAGAAAAAATAACCATGAAGAAGTACAATAGAAGTGATTTCAAAACAGGGGCTGCACTGTAAAAATCTAGTTTCTTAGAGAGCCCAGGAATTGAGAAGTCATTTCCAAGGTTCAGAAGGCTGTAGCCAGAAGTATCAGCTGAGTGGGTTGAAGAAGAAAGGATCAGATGACTGAGGCTCTGGATAGAAAGGAAGAACTAATACAGTGGGTGGTGGTCACATCTATGGTCAGAGAGAAAAAAGATCAAGGCTGAAATCTTCGTGAGTCTGAACTTTGGGAGGATGCCATCTGCAAGGACTTGGTCATGTTGATGAAGTGGTATGTCTCGGTGTCTAAACATCAAAGGAAGACAAATAAAACACTAAGAGTGAAATAAGGATTTGGAGACCCAAGAATTCGTCTTCTCCCACCCCTTAAGTAGATATGAGAATGGCCAGAAAAGGTACAGTTTCTATTAGAGACTAGGTATGTGCTGTGGTATTTTCTGCAGAAGTCCAATCTCATTTAAGGGGAGTGAGTAATGAAGTAAGAACAGAAACAATGATTCTACTCTCTTTAATATTTCTTTTGTGACAGTTATAAATAAGGAACTATGCAAAGGGATTTCAATAAATGAAGTGGAAGTTTTAAAAGACATGATAGAAAAAATGAACTCGTAGGAAATGAAGATAAAAAATGATAGAATCAAACTTGAGAGTTGGGAATTGGTATCAGGGGAGTTTTAAATTTCAGACAGCCAGTATCAAGAATAGGAATTTAGGAGACATTGGTTCAGAAGTCCCTGAAATCACCAAAGACATTTCCAGTCAGGGGATCCCAGGAGAGGCAAGCCTTCCACAAGCATGGGTGCATA
>NW_006976237.1:0-864 GCF_000164805.1 Carlito syrichta | reverse complement strand
TGTGGAATTGGAACCCAAGAATCCTGGTTCCATTTCGAAAGACACCCTAAAAATATGCGAGATAAAAGCCCAGATTGCTAATTAAACCTGATTAAGAGACCTTGTAGATTTAGCCTATTGAGAACTCCAAGACTGGATTCCCTTTCCGGTCTCATCAAGATGCCCTGATTTTCCCTGTCTATGTGGACTCCAAAGCTCTGTATACAAAAATGTAGATGCCCAAATGTTTTCTAGAGACGTGGAATCCATGATTCCTGGTTACATTTTAATATTTTGTACTAAATATTTGGCAACTGCAAAACCCTCGGCCCCTCTCCAAATAAAAGTACAAATGGAAATTTAAGGATTACCAAGTTCATCTTAAGACCAGAGTTACATGCAAATACGGCAGGAAGATACATTTTTTCCGGGAATCTGGCCTAAGTTGTCCCGAGGAATGTAAAGGACTTGTACTACCAGATACCCATTTACAAGTCTCAAGAGGAACAGAATGTTGCTGGAGTGCTGAAATGACTGATTTATAATACCCACAATCCAAATATCTCTGAAACATGAGACGAGCTCAAAGCCCTGATTCTTGTTTATCCTGTAGCAAGACACCCTGCGAATTTTTCGAATTGGGGACTAGAGTATCACATAGTCCTTATTCTTCCTTAGCGAGGGGCCATATGGTGTCATGTATATGAAGACTCCCTTTCCCCAGAATCATGTTTCGAAACTCTGATTCTTGTTTAGCCCTTAGCAAGATGTCATGTAGATATTGTGACGGAGGGACCATGTAAATCAGGTTACTTTTTTCTCCTTAGCTAGAGATCGTATAGATTCTTTGTATGATGACTGCTATTACCTATGTTGCACCTTCTA
>NW_006976236.1:0-782 GCF_000164805.1 Carlito syrichta | reverse complement strand
GGATATTACGAATCAATCATTCCTGGACTCCAGCAACACTCTGCTACTCTTGATAGTTGTGAACAAGAATCTGGCACTACAATTCCATTTAGATACCCGGAACCTCTGATTCCAGATACAGGACATGAGTAATTCCCTTGGATTTTTTGTATGTAAGCCCTGACCTCAGTGTTACCTCATACAAAAGAAACTTCAGTGGCTCCGCTGTTCCTTATTAGGACTTTGGGTTCAGGTGTTCAATTTTTTTAGGAGGTATCATTGGGAGGGAGCCACGGATCTTAGATTCCACGTCCCCAGGCATATTCTGATCATCGTTCTATGGGTATACAAGTGTCTGGACTTCCAGGCCAACAGGAAATATCTCATCGTTTAGCTCAGAACGAAATAAGAATATCGGTCACTGTGTCCCTTGAAATATTCTACACGCTTACTAAAGATGAACCAGGAATCTCGGTTTCCATGTAACTTAGAAACATCTAGGCATTTGCTAAATTATCCGTGGATTAAGGCGGTGTTCATACCTAGGAAAAGACAGGGACTTCAGAAAATGCTAATCTGAAATCTGGGAGTCCTGCTTCTCATATTATTTAGAGCAACATCCTATATGCATACCACAATCGGGCATTGACAATCCCCAGGAACCTGTTGCCCCTCTTAATAGTTGTAACTGAGATTCTTGCCTACTGGTCAAATTGTTTCACAGGGTCTTGTAAGTCCAGATTCCACAATCCATGCAATCATCCGCCATTTGTTAATGTGATCACTGGCTTCAGGTTACCTCG
>NW_006976235.1:0-747 GCF_000164805.1 Carlito syrichta | reverse complement strand
AAAAAATTTGATTACAATCTAGGTCACCTCTGGAGATTATGAGTGACAGTGTAGATAAAGGACAAATGTCAAAATATTTCATCACCTTTGAATCAGCATTTCTACTAACTTGGACAAGATACTAAGAAAAGTTAACTTTTCATTTACAGCTGAAAAACATTTATGAGGAGTATATACTGACTTTTCAAATTAAAATTAAATAACACATATTTTAAGACAGTGACAAATTTTACTTTAGCCTAGAAGAATGAGACAATCCCTCAAGGACACCCAGAGTCATAGGGTTGTGTTGGTCCCAATTCAAAGGGGCTAACCTTCTAATGCAAGGATTTAAAATGACAAACAAGCAAGCAAATAAGCAAACTAAACAAACCCAAACCCAAACCTGTGATAAGGTAATATCTCAGATGTGAGTACTTATCATCTGAAGTTCCTCCCACATAATTTGTGATGTTGTCATGGATCAAAATTATATGTAATCAACTTATAGCCATTTCTCCAACTAACATTATTGACTCCAAATTCGTGTCTGTTATAGTGCAAGGAAGTTATAGACTATTCTGCTCTGGTGTGTGTGTGTGTGTGTGTGTGTGTGTGTGTGTGTGTGTGTGTGTGTGTGTGTTTGTATGTGTAATGGACATAGCAAATATAGAAAGAAAGCACCAGTTGCAAAAATTACTAAGGCCAATAATTTTGTTAAAAAAACATTACATCCAATATGAAGAAAATTATAATTTTGACTAGATA
>NW_006976234.1:0-785 GCF_000164805.1 Carlito syrichta | reverse complement strand
CTGTCCTGTATATGAGGACTCTCTTTCCCTAGATTCCTGTTTTCAAACCCTGATTCGTGTTTAACACTTAGTTAGAGGCCATGTAGATTTATTGATAGAGGAACAGTGGAAAACAAATTTTTTCTTTTTTTCCTAGCAAGAGTCCAAGTAGTTTCCTGTATATGAGTACTGCTATTACCCACATTCATGCCTCGAATCCCTGTTTCTTCTTTAGCCGTCAGCAAGATGCCCTGTAGATTTTCAGAACGGAGGACTCAAATAACCCAGATTCCTTATTTTTAGCAATAGCCATGCAGTTGCCTCTATATGAGTATTCCCTATCCCAGATACGTGCGTCAAAACCTGATGTTTGTTTAGCCATTAGGAAGAAGCCGTGTAGATTTTTGAAGTTTGAGAACATATGTCACCAGATTCCTTATTCTTTCTTAGGAAAAGTCCGTGCAGTTGCCTCTATAAGAAGATTTCATTTCCCAAGATTATGCTTCAAAAACCCAAGTTGCTCTTTAGCCCTTAGCAAGACACTATGACGTTTTTTTTGAGATTGAGGTCACGTGTAAATCAGATTCCTTATTCTTCCTTAGCAATAGACAGCACATTGTCCGGTATATGAGGACTCCCATTAACCAGATACGTACTCCCAAAAAGCAATTGGTGGTTATCTCTTAGCAGTACGCTCTGTAGATTATTGGGATAGAGGCCTCGTGTAACCAAGATTCCTTATTCTTCCGTAGCAACAGGTCCTGTACTGTTCTGTATATGAGGACTCCCATTACTGAAATTCCTGG
>NW_006976233.1:0-516 GCF_000164805.1 Carlito syrichta | reverse complement strand
TAGTGGAGAAAGAGAAAACTTGGGATGTGCTCGCCTGCATTCCCGCTGTTAAAACCACCAAGAAGGTGGTATCTGGGGCAGCAGACAGTTGGGGTTTTGGCTCTGTTAGAAACTCAAGAATTGAGATCCCCAAGTCTCAAACCCCTATACCCTAACTTGAAAAGAGAATGGAACAAAGCAAAAGAGATATTGAGAAATTCCCCCTTCCTCTGGAGGTCCAGATGAATTTTCAAAATTGTTCATGCTAAGGGGGGTTCCCTTTGAGCAGGGAGAAATTGGCTTTGTTAATGCCCCACTTATTAGCACTGAAGCAAGAACCTTCAAAAAAAGAAATGAATCTATTGTTAGAAGACCCTTTAATATTAGCCGACCAGGTTGATCAGTTTCTTGGACCTAATATATATACCTGGGTGGAACTAATGTCTATTATAAACATGCTATTTACTGGTGAAGAAAGGGGAATGATTCGAAGGGCTGCTATGTCCATCTGGGAGCAGAAACATTCCTTGGCCCTGG
>NW_006976232.1:0-691 GCF_000164805.1 Carlito syrichta | reverse complement strand
AAACCAGAATCAGGATTTCCATACTGGATTCGTGGGAAAGGGAGTCCTCATATACAGGACATTAAATGGCCCCTCGGTAAAGAAGAATAAGGAATCTGTGATACACTAGTCCACAATCCAAAAAATTCTCAGGGCGTCTTGCAGCGGTATAAACAAGAATCAAGGCTTCGTGGTCATCTCATATTTCAGAGATATTTGGCTAGTGTGTATTATGAATCAGTCATTTCAGGTCACCAGCAACATTCTGGTCCTCTTGAGAGTTTTTATCGGGTATCTGATCATACAAATCCCTTAAGTTCCTCGGGAAAATTAAGGCCAGATTCCCAGGAAAAAGTATCAATTGCCATATTTGGATATAACATTGGACTTAAGATGAACTTGGTAATCCTAAAATTTCCGTTTGTACTTTATTTGTAGAGGGACTGAGGGTTTTGCAGTTGCCAAATTTTAAGTACGAATTATTAAAATGTAACCAGGATCCATGGATTCCACGATGCTAGGAAACATTGGGCATCTGCAGTTTTGTACACAGTATTTTGGTATCCACATGGACAGGGAAATTCAGGGCATCTTGTTGAGAACGGAAAGGGAAACCACTTCTTGGAGTTCTCAAACGTCTACTTCTACAAAGTCTCTTTATAAGGTTTAATCAGCAATCTGGGCTTCTATTTCACCACATTTGTAGTGTGTC
>NW_006976231.1:0-1065 GCF_000164805.1 Carlito syrichta | reverse complement strand
AAGTCAGCTAGTTAAGTAAGCTGGCTAGGCAGGTGCCTATCAGTTTAGCCAACTAGTTTTAGTTAGCTGGGTAGCTAGCAGGATAGCTAGTTAAGTTACCTAGTTTAAGTCAGCTCGCTAGTCAGCAGGATAGCTAGGTAGGTAGGTACTTAAGTCAGCTGGCAAGGCAGCAGGATACATAGGTAGCTAGTTAATTAAATTAGCTGGCTAGTCAGCTGGATATCTACTGATGTCAGCTAGTTAAGTCAGCTGGCTAGCCAGCTGGCTAACGAGTTAAGTCACGTAGTTGAGTCAGCTGTCTAGCCAGCTGGTTAACTGTCTACGTCAGCTAGCTAATTCAAGTCGCTGGACATTTGTCTAGCTATGTAGCTAGCCAATTAAGTCAGTTGGCTAGCCGGCTGGTTATCTAGTTAAGTCAGTGAGTTAAGTGAGCTGGCTTGCCGGCTGGCTAGCTAGGTGTCTAACTAGTTAAGCCAGTTGGCTAACCAAATGACTATCAATTTAAGTCAGCTAGTTAAGTCATCTAGATAGAGGACTGGCTAGTTAGGTGGCTGGCAAGGTAAGCCGGCTGGTTAGCAGGCTGATCAGTTAGGTGGCCAGCTAATTAAGCCAGCTGGCTAGCCAGCTGACCAGCAGGGTGGCTGGCTAGTTAAGCCGGCTGGCAATCTGACTGTGTAGTCATCCGGCTGGCTATTTAAACTGGCTGGCTATCCATTTGGTCAGCATGCTAGCTAGCTAGTTAAGACAGCTGGCTAGCCGACTACTCAACCAGGTAGCAAGTTATTTATGTCAGCTGGATAGCCATCTAGCCAGTCAACTAGCTAGTCAGCTATTTAGGTTAACTATCTAGCAAGTTTGCTAGTTAAGTCAGCTAGCAAGTCAGCTATTTATTCAGCTACCTAGTTAAGTCAGCTAGCTAGTCATGTTGCCAGTCAGCTAGCTAGTTAAGTCAGCTAGCAAGTAGGCTAGCTATTCACCTAGATAGTTAAGTCAACTAGCCAGCGTATACCCAGTTGACAACCTAAGTCAGCTAGTTAGATAGCTAGATAGCTAGCTTGCTAGCTA
>NW_006976230.1:0-760 GCF_000164805.1 Carlito syrichta | reverse complement strand
TCTGTTCCCCTGTGACATGAAGGTAATGAGATATCCATACAGAGGACACCAGGAATCCAGAAATGGTGAGTACGCAGGACCAGGTGCACCAAGAGGGGAAGGAACTGTTTGGAACCTGCAGACCTGGCTGTGGCAAATCTGAACCTCCCAGTGGTCACCTCCAGTCTGGGACCTACACCCTTACTGGCACAGCTGGATACTCAGTCCCTTCTGGCTGCAGGATGGGGCGGGGCCATCAATTGAGACTTCCAGCGTTCTGTCCTGTTCCTGAGGTGACTATGCCCTGGCCCAGAGCCCTCTCTGGGAGCTCTGGCCCCTAAAGCCTTGCATCTCCCCCAGACTGTGCATGGATGATGAGAGGATCATCAGAAGAGAGTCCCATTTGCTGCATAGGGCTCAAGCTGGAGGATGCTGTGGTCCTAGGTCCCCAGTCTCCCCTTTCTCCTGTTAAAAAATAAACTGAACATGGTTAAAACATGGTTTTAAAACATGGTTTAAAAGTTTATTTGAGCAAACATATAATTCATGAATCTTAAAGCCTCCAGTCATGGTTGTTGGTTTGCAGTCTTTGGGAGGGGCTTGAAGGAAAAGCTATTATAAGGTGAAGAAGGAAGTTAACCCAAACCAACAATCGATTGTGTACAGTTATGTATTCACCTTATTAGAATACCCACATGGGTGGTTTCTGCTTAGTAACCAGAGGTTACTTGTCCTTTGTTGTACGTTTTTATTGTTTACCATTTAATGTTACTGTCAATGT
>NW_006976229.1:0-743 GCF_000164805.1 Carlito syrichta | reverse complement strand
CCAATCTGCTATTAATTTAGAGATCAAGTTCATTAATTTGGGAGAAATCCAAGTGTAAACGAAAAATAGATTCAAATATTTTGTATTTGGCAATTGGTTGAAAGAGTTAAACTCTGGCAATGAATTTGAAAGAGAAAGATACACTTGAGTAAAGATAAAGGAAGCTGTGGAAACTAAGGTTCTCATTATGCAGATAAAACCTAAAAGTATCAGGTTTCAGAGAGAATAGGTGGTAAATGTCAAAATGTGTCAAACTCCTACTTGGAAAGGAGATTCTCTACAGATACAAATTTCCCCAATAGAATTCTTTACAGAGTCATCTCAAAATATGTCAAAGAAACATGTTAAGGTAAAATATTTTTGTTTCTTTTAGGGCATACTGTCTATCATGTGATGCTATAGCAGAGTCAGGTTGAAACTTAGTGTCTTATTGCCACAGAGTCTATTTTTTCAGTATAATGATCTCTATTTTATTGTTAATGCTATAAAGTTGTGGCTAAGCTCCACAGAGGACAAGGTATAACAAGGTGTGTCTGACCTCCTTTAGTTTTTCAGGTTTTCCTTGTTCCAGAGGGGATCCATTCAGTAAGTTGGGAGACCTAGAATTTTATTTTTGTCTTGCACATGGATTTTTTCTAAATTTCTTTCCACAGACACACCCAGAAATAATGTTTTATCAGCTTTTTGTGGTCATCACTTAGCCCAAAGTGACACATAAAAATAAGTCACACTCCACAACTCAA
>NW_006976228.1:0-462 GCF_000164805.1 Carlito syrichta | reverse complement strand
AGAAAGAAAGAAAGAAAGGAGGGAGGGAGGGAGGGAGGGAGGGAGGGAGGAAGGAAGGAAAGAAAGAAAGAAAGGAAGAAAGGAAGGAAGAAAGGAAGAAAGGAAGGAAGGATTTGGTAGGAATTTACATTAAAATATTGAATCCAAATTCTTTAATTTTTTTAGCCAGTTTCCCTCTGTTACCCATGCTGGAGAGGAATGCCATGCTCACGGCCACCACAGCCTCAGTCTGCTTGGCTCAGGCGATTCTTCTGCCTCAGTCTTCCCACTAGCTGGAATTAAAGGCTTTAACCTACAAAGTAGCTAGAAATACAGTCATGCGTCACCAAGTCCAGCTAGTTGTTTTATTTGTTGAAAATCAGAGATCTTGCCTAGTTGACCAAGCTGGTCTCGAACCCCTTTGTCCAGGCAATCGTCTTGCCTCTGCCTGTCAAAATGCTGGCATGACAGGCCTGTGCCACT
>NW_006976227.1:0-374 GCF_000164805.1 Carlito syrichta | reverse complement strand
TTTTTGGAGACGGAATCCTGCACTGTCACCAAGGCCAGAGCACAGGGGCATATTCACGGCCACCACAGACTCCACCTACCGGGCTCAGGTGATCCTCCCGCCTTGCCCCCTCAAGTGACTGTAACCATAGTCTTGTTCCACCACGCCTGGCTAATCTTTGGATTTATTCTTGATGTCTGAGATGAAGTCCCTCCCCATGGCCCAGGCTGGTTCGAACCCACAGTCTCAGGCCATCCACTCACCTGGGCCTATGAAAGGCTGGGATGCCAGGCTGAGCCCCTGAGTCTGGACTGTGGTTTTGGTGGCGGTGGTTGGTATTATTTTTTTTTTTTTTTGAGTTGGAGTCTCACTCTGTCGCCCAGACTGGAGTGCAG
>NW_006976226.1:5775-8148 GCF_000164805.1 Carlito syrichta | reverse complement strand
CGTGATTGGACACTTTTCATAAGAAGAGATATGGACAGATAGCAGACACATGAAAATTCCTCAGCCTCACTCATCATCAGAGAAATGCAAATGAAAACACTTTGAAGTACCACATACCGCCTGCAAGACTGGCCATCATTAATAAAACAAACAAAACAGATGCAGTTCAGGATTTGGAAGAAATAAATACTTCTACATTGCATGTGGACTGAAAAGTAGAACAAAATCTTTGGAAAACAGTGTGATGGTTTGTAAAGGGACAAGATCTTGACCCGCCATGTGACTCAGTAATTCCCCTGTCGAGAATATACCTGGAGGAACTCAAATCATTTTACCAAAAAGTTACCTGAATCAGTATGTTTTTGGCAGCTCTAATCAAAATTGCAATAAAATATGGTAACAACCATGTTGTCCATCAGAGCTGGAATGTATAAAATAAATGAGGTGTATACACAGTGGAATATTATGCAGCCATTAAAAAGGACAGATAAAAAGATTTTGCAGAAAATTTGATGGATATGTGGTGGGTCATTTTCAGTGATTTATCACAGAAACAAAGAACAGAGGTCCATATGTTCTCACTCATGAGCTGAACTTGATCTCTTATAGTGCTGTAAGAAAGGGATTGGCAGTACTGGAAAACTGTTTAGGGGGAGTGGTGTGATTGGAAGTGGAGGGATACAGCTAGGGGAGGGAGGGGCATACCTCATATACCAGGGACCCTGCAAAATCAATGTTTGTATATCTAACTCTGAATTGTACGCAAGAGATTTTTTAAAAATTAATATAAATAAATAAATAAAAGCTGTAAAATATGCAAATGACATTATTTGTTTCTTATATAAATATTTTTTTTAGTATAAAAATGGTTACAATTCAGGGTTGGGCCTAGAAATGTTCATTATGCAGGGATTGATTTTTTAAGAATTGTATAATACTCCAATAACTCCTTTTCCTTTTAATACGTTGTAATACGTGGTATACTTCTGCCTTCAAAATTGACAACTGCAGTGTTTCTCACATACATTCTGAATGTTTAATTCTGCCTAAATTGAAACTTGTTGAGATTCCAGATGTATATCATTCTTAGAAAACTGAACCTTGAGATTCAGTATACCTAAGTGCTATTCAGAAGGCAAAATGCATAATAAATCTTAAAAATTATACAAAATAAAACAATATCTTAATTTAATACAGCTTTCCCCATTCTAAAAATTTGTGTACATTTTCTTGGTAAACTCTGTATTTTCTGCTTGTTAATTTTGATTAAATGTTACAGATGTGCAATCTTTAGAGAAACCTTTCCCTTATATATCTGAAGGAAATATAAAATTACATTCCCTTTATATTTTAACGCAATTTATATTTTTAAAAGAGTATTTCCGTTGAATCCCCTAGTATTTTTCCTACCTAAGACATACTGCTGTACTCTGAAACAAAGTATCCGAATAATCTGACACTTTTAATCACCAAGCATTTAAAATTAGGCACACAGAAAAAAGAGGATTTGGGGCCCAATATATATATATTAAAAAAATGGAGATTTACAAAGTTGTAAGTATTAGTGCTCTGCATTAGTATAAAAATTTAAATAATTGAAAATTATGGAAATTTGATTATGATCTTAGCAAAAGCAATGTTCAAATCCTGTAGGAAAAACTGCTCAAATGCTGTTACACAATAGTAAAAACATCCAAAAGTTTCTAAAGAAAGTTCTAAAATATTATTTGGTTGTCCAATAACCAACCTCCAACAAGACTCCATGACCATAATAATAAAAGACTACCTCGTGAGCAATGTTGTCAGGTCCCCTCCAAGTTTCAGAGTTTCTTGGTCCTCTCAATAAAGACTGCTTAAAAAAAAAAAGACTACCTCGTTTACAGGATTCTTGAATGGTCCCTTATACCTGGAGAAATTTTTGGATAGGTGTGAACACATGGTTCTCTTCACGTCTTGAGAATGAAATCCACCATGCCAACCGCATTTGGCAGAGCCCTGTACACAAGTGGTTGAAGCCTAAGGATTGCTCAGTAGTCAAGGTCCCACCCATTATGATGTCAAAGTTCTGAGGTTGATGTCATCAATGACAATTTGACATACTTGTTTCCCTGAATTTACTTAACTCTTTTAATGTAAAAATTAGACTTTCAGTCAATCTAAATATTCAATGAAATAACCATTAAGGTAACATCATTATTCTCAGACCTGGAAATTGTACTAAAGAATTCATATGAAACCATAAGCAATCACGAATAGGGAAAAGAATCTTATCAAAAGAAACAAAGCAGGAACTATCGCAGTTCCAGACTTCAAACTTTACTCTATGTTTACATAGTCAACACAGCATGGTATTGGTACAACAATAGTTCCATA
>NW_006976226.1:0-5018 GCF_000164805.1 Carlito syrichta | reverse complement strand
GCCTCACTTATCATCGAAGAAATGCAAATGAACCACTTAGAAATACCACATACACCTTGTGAGACTAGACATTATTAATAAAACAAAAAATAACAGATGTAGGTAAGGGTATGGGAAGAAATAAATGCTTCTACACTGCATGTGAACTGAAAAGTAGAACAACATCTTTGGAAAACAGTGTGGTGGTTTGTAAAGGGACAAGATATTGACCTACCATGTGAATCAGTAATTCCCCTATTGAGAAGATACCTGGAGAAACTCAAATCATTTTACCAAAAAGAAACTTGCAACATTATGTTTTCTGTAGCTCTAATCACAATTGCAATAAAACATGGTAGCAACCATATTGCCCATCAAAGCTGGAAAGGATAAAATAAATGAGGTCTATACACTGTGGAATATTATGCAGCCATAAAAAAGGACAGATAGAAGGATTTTACAGAACGTTTGATAGATATGACGTAGGTCATTTTCAGTGATTTATCACAGAACCAAAGAAAATAGTTCCATATGTTCTCTCTCATGAGCTGAACTTGATCACTTAGTGCTGTAAGAAAGTGATTGGCAGTAGTGGAAAACTTTTATTTAGAGGGGTGAGATTGGCAGTAGAGGGATACCGCTAAGGAAGGGAGAGGTATACCTCATCAACCAGGGACCCTGCATAATCAACGTTTGTATATATAACTCTGAATTATACCCCACATTTAAAATAAATAAATAAATAAATAAATAAATAAATAAATAAATGAAAATTGTAAAGCATGCAACTGACTTTGTTTTTTTTATTTTATTTTACTTTTAAAATGGTTACAATTCAGGGTTGGGCCTAGAAAATTTCATTATGTAGGGATTGATTTTTTAAGAATTTTATAATACTCCAATGATAACTCCTTTTGCCTTTAATACGTTGGAATACATGGTATAATTCTGCCTTCAAAATTGACAACTACAGTGTTTCTCACATATATTATGAATGGTTTATACTTACTAAATTGAAACATGTTGAGATCCCAGATCTATATCATTCTTAGAAAACTAAACCCTGAGATTCAGTGTACTTAAGTGCTATTCAGAAGGCAGAATGCATAATAAATCTTAAAAATTTTTCATAAATAAAATAGTATCGTAATTTAAAGCAGCTTTTTCCATTTTTAAAATTTGTGTAAATTTTCTTGGTGCACTCTGCAATTTCTGCTTGTTAATTTTGATTAAATGTTACAGATGTGCAATCCTTAGAGAAAAGTTTCACTTATATAGGTGAAGAAAATATAAAATCACATTCCCTTTATATTTTATCCCAATTTATACTGTTAAAAGAGTATTTCCATTGAATCACCCAGTATTTTCTCTACCTAAGACATAATGCTGTACTCTGCAACAAAGTATCCAATTAATCTGATACCTTTAATCACCAACCATTTAAAATCAGGCACACCGAAAAAAGAGAATTTGGGGTCGAATATACATAAACCAAAATAACATGGAGATTTACAAATGTAAGTATTTGGGCTCCTCATTACATAAAAATTTACATAGGTGAAAATTCAGGAAAATTGACGATGATCTTAGCTAAAGGGATGTTCAAATCCTGTTAGAAAACGGCTCAAAGGGGGTTACATACTAATAGGAACATCCAAAAGTTTCTAAGCTAAAGAAAGTGCTAAAATAGGATGTGGTTGTGCTATAACCAAGCTGCAGCAGTATTCAGTGACCATGAGAAAAAAAGACTACATCGTGGGCAATCTTCTCAGGTCCCGTCCCAGTGTGGGAGTTTGTCTGTCCTCTCAATAAATACTGCTTTACCAAAAAAAAAAAAAAAAAAGACTACCTAGTTTAGTGGATTCCTGAATGGTCACTTATCCCCGGAGAAGTTTTTGGATAGATGTGAAAGCATGATTATCTTCACTTCTTGGGAATGACATCTACCATGTCTACCGCATTTGGCAGAGCACTGTACACAAGCCCTTGAAGATTAAGGATTACTCAGTAGTCATGCCCCTCCAAGTATGGTGTCAGAGTTCTGAGGCTGATGCCATGAATGACAATTTGACATGCTTGTTTCCCTGACTTTGCTTACCTCTTTAATGTAAAAATTAGCCTTTAGGCAATCTACAGATTCAGTGAAATAACCATTAAGTGAAAATCATTTTTCTCAGACCTGGAAATCTCAATTAAGGATTCATATGATCCGAGCTCGGTGGCTCAGCCTCTAATCCCGCGCCTTTGGGACGCTGAAGTGAGTGGATTTCCTGAGCCCGCGGGTTGGAGACACGCCTGGGCAGCGAGACCTCATCTCTACAAAAAATGAAAAAATCAGTCAGGCGTGGTATCGCATGCCTGTGAATCAGGTTACAAGGAAGGCTGAGGCGGAAGTATCGCCGGAGCAAAGCAGGTCGAGGCTGCGGTGGCCATGAACGGTAACTGCACTCCAGACAGGGGGACAGAATGACACTCCAACTCAAAAAAAAAAAACAATTCATATGAAAGCATACACAATCAAGAATAGCCAAAAGAATCTTATCAATAGAAACAAAGCAGGAGCTATCACTGTTTGAGACTTCAAACTTTACTATATGTTTACAGTAATCAACACAGATTGGTATTTGTACAAGAATAGGTCCATAGGCCAAGGGATTAGGACAGAGAATGAAATACTCAAATTCCCAACCACTCATCTTGGAAAATACCTCCAGGATCCACTGGGTAATGGAGAACATATTCAGTATAGGCGCTGGGAAACGACTGAACACATGCACAAGGTTGAAACAGGATCCCTAACTATCACCATACAAATTAACTCTAAAGGAATCAATGACCTAAACGTGAAAAACCAAATTATAATAATCTTAAAAAACACAGGAGACACCATTATGGAAACTGGAACCGGAAACCAATTCCTCTTCAGAAACTTAAATATCCATGACGTAAAAAGTAAGTTAGACAAGTGGGATCTCATCAAAGTAATATACTTCTGCAAAACATAAGAAACCATCAGAAGAGCAGCGATACAGCCAACAGAATGGGAAAAAGGATTCTCCAACTATATATCTGCAAAAAATCATAACATCTAGGATCTACAAGAAACTCAAAAAACAGAATAATCAGACAAACATTCCCTTTGAAAAGTGTGAAAATATGTGATTGGACACTTTTCATAAAAGAGATACGGGCATCCAGCAGACACATGAAAATTGCTCAGCCTCACTCATCATCAAAGAAATGCCAATGAGACCACTTTGAAATACCACATACCCCCTATAAGACTGGCCATCAATTAATAAAACTAACAATAACAGAGGCTGGTAAGGATTTGGGAAAATATAGGTGCTTATACTCTGCATGTGGAGTGAAAAGTAGACCAACAACTTTGGAAAAGAGTGTGGTGGTTTGTAAAGGGACAAGATATTGGCCTACAATGTGACTCTGTAATTTCCCTGTAGAGAATATACTTGCAGAAACTCAAATCATTTTACCGAAAAGTTGCCTGCACAAGTATGTTTCTTGAAGCTCTAATCACAATTCTAAAAAACATGGAATCACAATTCTAACCAACCATGTTGCCCATCAAAGCTGGAATGGATAAAGTAAATTCGGTATATACACACTGGAATATTATGCAGCCATAAAAAAGGACAGATAGAAGGATTTTGCAGAACGTTTGATGGATATGAGGTAGGTCATTTTCATTGATTTATCACAGAAACTAAGAATAGAGTTCCATATGATCTCACTTATGTGCTGAACTTGATCACTTAGAGTGCTGCAAGAAAATGATGGGTTGTCCTGAGAACTGTTAGGGAGAGGGGTGAGAATGGCAGTGGAAGGATACTGCTAAGGAAGCGTGGGGCATACCTCATCAACCAGGAATCCTGCATAATCAATGTTTGTATATCTAGCTCTGAATTGTACCCCACATTTTTTAACAAATTAAAATAAATAAAGAAAAATAAACAATTAAACTAATAAATGAAAGCTGTTAAACATGCAACTGACTTTACTTCTTTATCCTATTTTTAATTTTTTTTTAACTTTAAAAATGGTAACAATTCAGGGTTGGGCCTAGAAATGTTCCTCAAGCAGGGATTTATTTCTTAAGAAGTGTATAACACTCCAATGAAACCTCCTTTTCCTTTTAATATGTTAGAGTACGTGGTATAATTCTGCCTTCAAAATAGGCAACGAGAGTGTTTTTCACATAAATTCTAAATGTTTTATTCTGCGTAAATTGAAACTTGTTGAGATCCCATGTCTATATCTTCCTTAGATAACTGAACGTTGAGATTCAGTTTCCCTAAGTGCTATTCAGAAGGCAGAATGCATAATAAATATTAAAAGATTTAGAAAATAAAACAGTACTATGACTTTAATACAGCTTTTTTCATTAACAAAATTATGTTCATTTTCTTGGTGCACTCTGTATTTTCGGCTTGTTAATTTTGTTTAAATGTTACAAATGTGCAATCCTTAGAGAAAAGTTTCACTTATATAGGTGAAGAAAATATAAAATCACATTCCCTTTATATTTTAACCCATTTTATACTGTTAAAAGAGTATTTCCATTGAATCCCCTAGTATTTTCTCTTCCTAAGATATAATGCTGTACTCTGGAAAAAAGTATCTGATTATTCTGAAGCTTTTAGTCACCAAGCATTTAAAATCAGGCACAAAGAAAAAGAGAATTTGGGGCCCAAAATACATAAACCAAAATAACATGGTGATTTACAAAGTAGTAAGTATTTTGGTTCCTTATTAATATAAAAATTTAGATAATTGAAAATTTTGTAAATTTGACGATGATCTTAGCTAAAGCGATGTTCAATTCTGTTAGAAAAATGTCTCTAAGGCTGTTACATACTACTAAAAACATCCAAAAGTTTCTAAACTAAAGAAAGTGCTAAAATAGTATGCGGTTGTTCTATAACCAAGCTCCAATAGAATTCGGTGACCATAATAATAAAAGACTACCTCTTGGGCAACAGCCTCAGGTCCATTCCCCGTGTGAGAGTTTCTCTGTCCTC
>NW_006976225.1:0-471 GCF_000164805.1 Carlito syrichta | reverse complement strand
GTGGAAGAACAACAACTCTATAAGAACTCTATGATAGGGACGAACTCTCACATTTCAATATTTAGCCTGAATGTAAATGGACTAAACGCACCACTGAAAAGACATAGGATGGCAAAATGGATCAAATATCACCAGGCAACAATATACTGCCTTCAAGAGACCCATCTCACTAGAAAGGACATGCACAGACACAAAGTAAGAGGATAGGAAAAACATTTTCAGGCGAATGGAACACAAAAGAAAGGAGGAGTCACAATCCTAATTTCAGACAAAATGCCATTTAAGTTTTCAAAAATTAAAAAAGACACAGAAGACCACTAGATAATGATAAAAGGTTCACTCCATCAACAAGAAATATCTATCCTAAACATATATGCACCTAACATAGGTATACCAACTTTTATGAAGCAGCTCCTAGGAAAACTATAGAAAGATGCTGACTCTAACACCATCATAACTGGGGACTTTAAT
>NW_006976224.1:0-423 GCF_000164805.1 Carlito syrichta | reverse complement strand
TAGCAATCACCCACCTCAAACCCAAGCAAAACCCAGAAAACCTTGGTTGAGGGCAGGCCTCGGTGGGAGGATCCTCTCCAGCCCAGATTCAAACCCAGCCTGGAAGACCAGCATGTTGACCAAATGCCAAGCCTGTGATCCCAGCAGTTTGGGAGGCCTGGGCTGAGAGGATGGCCCGAGTTGGGCTGTTTGCGAACAGACTGGAAAACCTAGTGATGAAGGAAAAGAAAGAAAAATAGGAAGGAAGGACGAAAGAAAGGAAATAAAGAAAGAAAGAAAGAAAGAAAGAAAGAAAGAAAGAAAGAAATCCATACTCCTACAAGCATTCTGTCCTCAGTTCTTCCCACGTTCCTCACATGTGAAGGTCCAACAAGCTCGGCACCTTCCAGCCCAAACCCCATCCAAGGGCTGCCACCACTTTAG
>NW_006976223.1:0-814 GCF_000164805.1 Carlito syrichta | reverse complement strand
AAAAAGAATCGGGGTTATAGCAGTCATCAGTCCTTAAAAATCAACTGGACATCTGCTGTGGGCTAAACAAGAATTAAGGTTTAGAAGCTGGAACATAGGTAATAGCAGTCCTCATATGCAGAATCTGTATGATCTCTAGCTAAGGAGAACTAAGAAGCCTTTTTTACACAGTTCCTCCATCACAATATCTACATGACATCTTGCTAATGGCAAAACTAGAATCACGGTGTCCAAACAGGATTCTGGAGAAAGGCAGTCCTCATATACAGATATTACACAGCCTCTCGGTAAAGAAGTATAAGGAATCTGTGATACACTAGTCCACAATCCGAAAAATTCTCAGGGTGTCTTGCTGCGGTATGAAAAAGAATCAAGGCTTCAAACTTGTCTCATGTTTCGGAGATATTTGTCTTGTGGGTATTATGAATCAGTCATTTCAGGACTCCAGCAACATTCTGGTCCTCTTGAGAGTTGTAATCGGGTATCTGGTAGTACAAATCCCTTAAGTTCCTCGGAAAAATTAAGGCCAGATTCCCGGAAAAAAGTATCATCTTGCCATATTTGGATGTAACTTTGGTCTTAAGATGAACTTGGTAATCATTAAATTTCCGTTTGTACTTTATATGGAGAAGGGTCAAAGGTTTTGCAGTTCCAAATATTTAGTACGAATTATTAAAATGTATAAAGGATTCATGGATTCCATGTCCCCAGGAAACATCTGGGCATCTGTATTTTTGTACACAGTGTTTGGAATCCACATGGACAGGGAAAATAAGGGCACCTTGCTGAGAACGGAAGTGGAATCCGGTTCTTG
>NW_006976222.1:0-351 GCF_000164805.1 Carlito syrichta | reverse complement strand
CGGAATTACAGGTGCACGCTACCACGCCCGGCTGATTTTTGATTTATTGTAGAGATGAGGACTTGGCAAGTTGCCCAGGCAGGTCTCGAACCTGCAGGCTCAGCCACTGAGCCTGGCCCTGGGGCCTCATTTAAAAAATTTTTTTTTCTTAAAAAAAATTTTTACCCTTCCCAAAATATCTTTATATACAACTTTTCTAGTGGTAATTTAAAACTTAAATGCTCATATTCTTCAGCAAGGTTTTCACTTTAAATAATTTATATTAAGAAAATCATTGGTTAAGAATGAAAAGATGAGCCGGGCTCGGTGGCTCAGCCTGTAATCCCAGCACTTTGGGAGGCCGAGGTGAGT
>NW_006976221.1:0-8035 GCF_000164805.1 Carlito syrichta | reverse complement strand
GACTTTTCTTGTTTAATATTTTAACACATGATTTTAGCAAACCTGGGATTCAGTGTTAACAGCACGTAGAATTTATTAATTAATGGGTTTCTGTTTTCAACAGCTACTCTCATATTAAAAATCATCTATCATTAGTATATCTTATCTTCTACTTCTCAAACTGTAGATCACATTTGTAATCTGTAATCTATATCTTCCACAATAACTACTAGTATTAATTTATCAGTGATTGCCAAATTTTGGTGCTACTGAAATCATGTTAAAAGAATAAAAATAATACAGAGGCCAAATCCTGTTAATTTAAGGTAAAACCCAGGTCTCTAGTTTTACCAATTTCCATGTGATTCTAATCCAGAATGAAGTTGGAGAATCACTGTATTATTCCTTCCATTAAAATGGATTTAAAACAAACAAATAAAACAGAATTCCCCCTCCCACATTCATCAAGTTCAGATAAAAATCCTCTGTAATAGGAATGTACATATCCACAAATCAAACTCATCCCTTAGTGTTAACCAATACTAGTTTATGTTTAGGTGTTTTCTTTCTCATTATATTATACATTACCACAATTCAAACAGATTTTGATAAAAGGACAAAAACGTATTGTTTAAAATAAATCTAGCTTGAGTTAATTAAATTAATTTAAAATATGCAACTTATAGGAAAACTAAGTAACACCTTTCTATTATTAACCAGTATCTACATATTGTGTGCAGAGATGAGAAGGTTGTATTTAAATTGGTCATTTATTCTTTCAATACATGCATGCAACTCCCATCTCCCCTGCATACAACATATCTAGATTTTTGTCTCTCTAGTCACTCTTTGGACTCATATTCTCTCCTCCCTCATCTAATAATTTCAAGGTTGACTCCTCTTCACTTATGCCTTAATTCAATAGATTATCTTCATATCACTTACTAATACATAGAATTTTTTCATCAGATTTTTAGCTTGTATTTCATCAGTCCCTTATCTCTAGTGTTTGTTCTCAAACATACAAAAAAGGACCTTACATATAAACATGTGTTAATAAATGAGCAAATACAAGACCAAACAGTTGAGCTAAAAATGCATAAATGCTTCATCTATTCAGTTATCTTTCACCCTTAAAGCAGATTTTATTAATATTGTTTAAATATTACACAATCAGTAATCCTTCAATTAAGTTAAGTATTTTATCTCAAAATAGGGAATTATATATCTCTTCCATTTGTCACTTTTCTTTTTTTTTGAGTTGGAGTCTCACTCTGTCACACAGACTGGAGTGCAGTGGCCGCTCCCGGCCACCGCAGCCTTGACCTGCTGAGCTCCAGCGATCCATCCGCCTCAGCCTTTGGAGTAGTCGGAATTACAGGCACATGCTACCACGCCCGGCTGATTTTTTGATTTATTGTAGAGATGAGGTCTCGCTGCCCAGGTGGGTCTCGAACCTGCAGACTCAGGCAATCCACTCACCTCAGCCTTCCAAAGCGCTGGGATTACAGGCTGAATCACCGAGCCCGGCTGAGTCACTTTTCAAAAGAAAAAATAAACTACAAAACATGAAGGATATATATAATACTTGATTACATAATTGAAACAACAGAACATAAATGAAAAAGTTTTCGAGGAACTGGCTCTCCTCCCAATCAACTGGCCCATTTTAGTACTAAGTTAAAAATTAGGAGACCTGAATCGTAATTGTACCAATAACCTGAATTAAACTTGTGGCCTTTGTATAAAACTAAGTGCTTGGATGATGTGACCTTGAATTTCCATTTCAACTTTAAGGTTCTGGGAATTAAACGGACATCAAATTGAAAACATAACTTCAACATTTCCCAATAAATACTAAGAGAAACATATGCCCAGAAAATTCTTGAATTCCTTAGCACTCTTCCAAACCTGATACATTTTGCCTATAATCTATATTTTATAAGAATTATAGTGAAATGTTGTTTGTATTACACCTGGGTTATTATAATTTACAATTTAGTTAGTAATTTAAAAGGTCATTCCACCTACATTAACCTTCACAATGACACACATACATACACACTCCTATGCATAATCAGAGATGGTGTCATTCCTACCATCCTCCTTGCTTACCTCTGAAAAGAAAACAATCGATGTTTCTAGAAGTTGTGATTCACTAATGTGTGCACAGCTGGCACTCATTGACCTTTACAACTGAGTCAGTATTCTAACTGATAATACCAATGCTATTTCCTCCTTTTGCTCAATTTGTTTGCAGCCTAATTATGCCTTAGTAGCTCTTACCTGTTTTTAAACTTTGATACCAAATTGAGAGTGCAAGTTTCAAGATTTTTCTCCTAAAATGTAGACCCACATATCCAACTACCTGTTAGATAGTGCCAATTGGATATCCTACACCTATATATTGTTTAGCATCTCTGAACATGTAACTTCTAAACCAGGTCTTCAATCTTGTCTCCTGACAAAAAAAATTACACGATTCATTACTCAGGAATCTGAACTAAAAATTTGAAAATCATCCTTTATATTATCCAATCAATCTCAAGGAAAGGACAGATTACTGTGTTGAAGATAAAATTGGAAAAGAGCAAAATTGGTAATAAAAGCTATCAAAGTGACTACTTGAAGAGGTGGAAAGTAAAACAAAAGAAAGAATCATAAGTATTCTTCTGCTCTAATTTACAGTTTTCCTTTTGAAGAGTTTCCAGCCCTGATAACGTTAAAAATCACTGGGTTTAAATCTAGCCTAGAAATGATACCCTTTGGCCATTGCCCCAATGCATTCTTATGGTACACTTTAGTAAATTACAGTGGAAATATGTCCCCCTTTTTGAAACTTGCCTAAAATGCTTATCATTTAAGTTTTATGTCATTGGATACAGAAGGTATTTTCATTTTCACCAGCTCTGCAAAATGGAACCACTTATGGATTATTAAAATAAAATGAAGACAAATTAACATAGAATCAAACACCACTGAAATTATATGAAATATTTAGCACTACCCAAAAGGAAGATTAAAATTTAAACAAGGTGAACATTATACATTAGCTAGGTAAAACTTGTGTAAATATATTTACTCGTATATCTGTATAAAAGATGTGTATTATTTCATTATCAACAGGGTATTTCTAACACGTATTGTCTTTGGCTATTAACTGGCAAAGATATCTTAATATATTCATATAATATACTTTACTTCCCAACAAACACTTTGGACAATGGCCACCTCCATGACGTTTTTAAATTCGGTAGCTTCCAGGCATATAATATCTTCTTGTTTCTTATTTAAATTCATTTTTTTAAAGAAGCATAATAATGAAAGTAACAAATAAAATCGTGGACATCACAGATTATCTCAATATTGAAGAGGACAAACTCTGAACTTAGACACTCTGGGCTACATCTGAGCTCTGGGTAATAGGTGTCTGTTATTGGATAGGTCCTTTGCTTTATCAGCATGATGGAGTTGATAACATAAAGGCACGTGTCATATGAGATGATTATAAGCATGAGATAATTTCTATATGTGAAACATTTGAAACAGTATCTGACACACAATACTACTGTCTGTTCTTACTGTTGATGCTGCTGTTGCTTCTCTACTGCTGTCCTATTCCAATCACTTGCTTGCTCTCCAACCTGAGCAGTAACTACTGTACTAAACTCTGTTTTAAATTTTGTTTTCATTTTTTTAATCATAAAGATGTGGGGTACAATTCAGGGTTAGGTATACAAATATTGTTTATGCAGTCACCCTTTTATTTTTTATTTTTTTGAGTTGAATTCTCACTCGGTCGCCCAGACTGGAGGGCAGTGGCTGCTCCTGGCCACCGCAGCCTCAACCTGCTGGGCTCTGGCGATCCTTCCGCCTCAGCCTTCCAAGTAGCTGGAACTACAGGCATGCGCTACCACGCCCGGCTCATTTTGATTTATTGTAGAGATGAGGTCTTGCCACCTTGCCCAGGCAGGTCTTGAACCCGCAGGCTCAGGCAATCCACTCACCTCAGCCTCCCAAAGGCACGGGATTACAAGCTGAGCCACCGAGCCCAGCTGGAGTCACCCTTTTTGATGAGGTATGCCCTCCCTCCCCTAGCAGTTTCCCTCAAATGCCAATCCCACTCCTCCCCTGACAATTTCCCATTACTACTAATCCTTTTCTTATAGTATTATAATTGTTCGAGTTCCACTTATGAATAAGAACATATGGTACTCAGCAATTCATTTCTGTGATAGATCACTGAGTATGATTAACTCTAAATCCATCCAAGTTTCTGTGAAATCCATGTTTGTCCTTCTTTATGCCTGCATAATATTCCATTGTTATATATATCACATTTTTTTTTATCCAGTCCAGCTTTGTGGGACAACATGACTGGTTCCATATTTCTGCTATTGTGAATAGAACTGCAACAAGCATGCATGTGCAGGTATCTTTTTTGTAGAATGATTTCAGTTCCTCTGGGTATATTACCAATAGGAGAATTGCTGGGTCATTTGAAGGGTCAATTTCTAGTTCTTTCAGATATTGCCACACTGTCTTCCAAAGAGGTTGCACTAGTTGGTATTCCCAATGCAACACTGAAAGAACTTGTAACAGAGATTTTCGCAATAAATTTTGTCTTCATTTTTTAAAATTTAGCACATATATTTCTACTTTTAGCAAGCATATGTGTATTTATTATTTTTTTACATTTTGAGCTCTTTAAATATGGAGCTTTACTCTATGTAAAAATAGCACTTTACTGTACTATGCTGCAACTATTTTTGTCACTCAATACTTTGTTTCTAATGTTATCCCTTGTGTTTCACAGAGTTGTAGTTAATTCTTTTTTATATATCTGCTATACCATGTGTCAGTATAATATAAATTAATTTTCTCTTCTCATAAATGTTCATTTACTATTATTGCTTTTTGGCATAATCTTAAGAATACCAGCTTTCTTTTGGTAATTTTTAGTGTGGCTTATATTTCTTTCACCTCTCTATTGTCATCCTTTACATATTTGTATATTCGAGTGGACTAAGATGGAGGTTCATTTTTGCTTGACAAATTTGAAAAATATAACCTGTAATGCACAATTCACACTACTTCAAAAACTTGGACTTTAATATATAGACAATTTATATATGGTTCATAAAGTAAATGCACATACATACATACAAAATAGATGGAAATAGTTCACCAATTGGACAGTCACTATATAAGACATCTAAGAGTCATTCAAAGGGAAATTGCTATATATGCAAATCAGCCATTAAGTAAAAATTTAGAGTACTTATTTTCTTTTTAATATCCACAATTGAATAAGAAGGTTATGAAAATAACTAATTATTTCCAATTATCAAAATAATTCATAATTTACTGATGTATATAAAAATAATTAGCTGTGGGGAAAGAGAAATGCTTGTGTAATTCTATAAAATGGCAACATTGTCCTCACCTATGACTTGCTTTGATTCTTTTGATTCAATAAATGCCACACAGTTCCATTCAACCAAGAATTTATGTATCTCATTACTACCTAGATGATAGACCCAGGGTTTGGCTTATTCTAGGTATTCTACTTAGATTAACCATGTGAAATAAAATAAGCCTGGCATGTCAGAAGAATTCAACAAATTAAGGACATGGATCATTAGCTTATAAATAACTAAAACATATACTGAACTCAAAGAAAGCAAGGAACTACTAAATAAATCTTTTTCTTGTTTCATCTCTTGCCTCAAATTCAGGTCAACTTGTCAGCTTGTCATTGTTTTTCTATTGTAATAATCAAGTCTTGTATAGAATGAAACTATAAAAGTCATGCAAAAGATTCAAAAACAAGATGTGATGTGAGAGAATACTGTAAATAATTGATAAACTAGAAATTAACCAGAATACTACATTTTTTTCAAAGATTTATTTTCCATATGAGATGACAAGTGATACCTTTTCATGTCAATAACCATGCATTACAGTTACTGCTAGCTAAAAGCACGAGTCACTCATGATACACTACATCATAGTTGTCCTTTTGTGATGCCAGTTCCTTTAGAATTACAAAAACACAAAAAATAAATAACACCCTCATCAATGGAGTGATACGTATTTGAATGTTGTGCCAATGATTAACTCATGCCTGCCAATTGAAAAGGGAAAATGTTCTTTATTGATTGGAGATGGGATCTTGTTTGAAGATAATTGACTCTGAGTCTTTCATTGACATAATACCACCTCTGAAAGAAGCATATGCTCAACTTAGAAAACAAAGGTTAGATGTAAGAGACTGATCACTTTCTCCTTACTCAAGCACAGCTCCTATTGACTTGAGTGAATATTCTGTCTGCCTATGAATTAAAGGATTATAGATCATGTAGTCCACTTTGGAGGTTGAAAAATGTCTTCAAATAAGAAGCTTAGAAGCAGTGCACAAGAAATATAGAGTACCAGAAACCCCTCACAGCAAAAAATGTTGGTGGGAAGGAGTGGCCAAGAAAAGAGTACCTATTGCAAAAATATAAACACACATAAAAGTATTTTATTACACTAAAATAATAACTACTGAGATGTTGGTAACGAGACGTTTGTCTTTGGAAATGTTAAGTTTCAGATACACAGCCAATAAAACATTCATGTTGACATGTTCAGTGGCAGTATATTAAAAGAATGTGTTGTTTCATGTTGAGGTAGAGAGTACATGCACACACTGTCCAATGATGGCGCTCCAGGGCACTATAACCTGAATGTCAGGGAGATCAGATATGCCAGTCATGATGTTGAGAAACAATGGGAAGTGAGGTAATCCCAGATAAGAGTGATGACCCAAAAGCCCAGAGGGGGAAAATGATTCAAGAGAGAGGGAAAAATCTACTGTTTAGTGTTTCTGGGGGAGGGGGTCACATAACTTGAACTCAGAACTGATCTTGTGGTTTTACAATGGGACTTTAAGAAAAACAGATTTGGTGAAGTTATGGGTATAAAAGAATGACTTTATTGAGTTTAAAAGAGTAGCAGTGAACACTGCAGATATTGGGTGCAGATAGAGGAGCCTTCCTATAAAATGAATCAAGAAGTGAATAATTGCTCAAAGAGAATATAACTCCACAAGAGGAATTTTATGCTAATAGGAATGGTTCAGAAAAGGAGAGATATTGGTGAGATGTGAGAGGAGGAGTTTGCAAAAGTGAGGTCTTTGAGTTGGTGACAGACAAGGGATTTAGCTTTCAGTTCATGAGGGTTTGGACTCACTTAGGAATGCAGGCAATTCACCATAGCAATGAAATGGAAGGAAGAATATGTTATCCTTGCTCTAGAATAGAGGAGATCCGAGGGGTATGAATCCTACACAGTGGCATCTAGCTAGGCTCTTGTGAAATGGACAGTGATGATTATTAACTGATGAAGCAATAAGTTTTACAGATGGTAAATATCAGCTATTTTTGTTGTTGTTTTTGGATGTATATGCTATTTATTGGGGGCACCACTATGCCTACCTTCCTTGGGTATAGGTGTAAAGGTAACAGAAGAGGCACCTTGAACCCAAGAACTCTCACTTGTCTCAAAAGTACCAACACATCCAGGGTGACCACTGACCCTGACTGGCTCCTCTCCATTATCAGCTCTGGTCAGTGACACTCATTGGAGTGGATGGGAGGGGAGGACACCCCACTCTCTTTGGGATGTTTGATTACTCCTAAACAATGGTTAACTATAATGTGTCACTTTGGAGGGTGTTTTGGGGTTAGATTATCATTTAAGTAGGTAAACTGAGTAAGCAGATTAGCAGGTTGCCCTCCATAATGTATATGGATCTCATTTAATCAGCTGAAAACCTGAATAGAACACAAAGTTCAGTCACCAAGAGCAAGAATGATCCTTCAAACTGCCTTTGGATATCAGCTATACTGTAAGCTTTCCTGAGTCTGGAGTCTGACAGCCCACACTGCAGATTTGGAATTGCTAGTCTTGATAATTGCATAAGCCAACACTTATAATGAATTATTTTCTCTTTATATATATATCCTATTTGGTCCTGTTTCTCTGGTGCACCTGACTGTATACCCAAGTC
>NW_006976220.1:0-300 GCF_000164805.1 Carlito syrichta | reverse complement strand
TTTTCTTATAGTATTATGGTAGATGTTCAAGGTCCACTATATGAGTGAGAACATGTGATACTCAGATCTTTGTTCCTATGAGAGATCACTCAGTATTGTAGACTCTAGTTCCATCCAGGTTGCTGCGAAATTCATGACATGATTTTGTTCTTTTTTATGGCTGCATAGTATTCCATAGTGCATATGTACCACATTTTTTAATCCAGTCCTCTTTTGGTGGACAGCATGGTTGGTTCCAGCTTCTTGCTATTGTGAACAATGCTGCAATAAACATACGTGTGCAGGTATCTTTTTTATAGA
>NW_006976219.1:0-337 GCF_000164805.1 Carlito syrichta | reverse complement strand
ATGGAAGGATCGCCGGATCCTAGCAGGTGAGGCAGCAGTGGCCAGGCGCGGCCACTGCACTCCAATCTGAGCGAGTGAGACTCCAACTCAAAAAACAAACAAACAAACAAACAAACAAAAAAAAAATCCTTGATAAATTGACAAATTCACTGATGGAATTTTCTGAGTGAAGTTCTCTTGTTGATTTCAGTTACCTTTTATAATGCCTAAATAAGGGGTTGAAAATATTGGAAAAAAATCAATCCCCAGAATATTTAGTATAACACGTTTTCTACAGCTTAGATATATATAATTTGAAATAGCTGAAATAGCAAAGCTTAAAAATCGAAAACAAATT
>NW_006976218.1:0-300 GCF_000164805.1 Carlito syrichta | reverse complement strand
TGCCCAGGCAGGTCTCGAACCCGCGGGTTCAGGCAATCCATTCACCTCAGCCTCCCAAAGGGGCGGGATTACAGGCTGAGCCACCGAGCCCGGCAAAGGGAAGTTTTAAAAGCCTTCAACCTCAAGCATTCACTGTCACACTTTCTTTAAACCCCTGGCCTCCTCTTAAGTCTTGGAGAAGCCACAGCCTCGACCTGCTTGTCTCCAGCGATCCTTCCGCCTCAGCCTTCCAAGTAGCCAGCATTACAGGCATGCACTACCACGCCTGGCTGATTTTTTGATTTATTGTAGAGATGAGGT
>NW_006976217.1:0-396 GCF_000164805.1 Carlito syrichta | reverse complement strand
TATTTAAGCATTTAATGAAAAAAATTGTATTTAAGCATTTGATGAAAAAAATTGTATATTAATATCAATACATCTCCAAATATATCACTTTAGTTTTCTTAAATCCATCTTCTCTGGAATTACTAAAATAATACATCTTAAGAAATAGAATAAATGTCTGGAAAATTACAAATACTTGATTTTTAGAAGAAAATGTCTGAACTTTTGTAGAGTACATGTATATATCTGGAAGAAGCAGATCTTAACTCTATGACACAAGTTTGAATTTAAAAATTTTGATAGTCCTTAGAACGCAGCAAAAACCTGGAAAAGAAGACAAGGAATATGAAGACTAATTTTGCCTTTGTCCTAATAGAGTCTCTAAAGGTGAGTGTAGAATTTAAGAGTTCTCTGGAT
>NW_006976216.1:0-304 GCF_000164805.1 Carlito syrichta | reverse complement strand
CATTCTTTTCCATTCCATTCCATTCCATTCCATTTCATCCTACTCCACTTCATTCCATTCTATTCAATTCCATTAAATTCCATCCCATTCCTCTCCATTCCATTCTATTCCATTCCTCTCCTTTCCATTCCCTTCCCTTCCTTTCCATTCATTTCCTTTCCATTCTTCTACATTCC
Organism: Carlito syrichta; assembly: GCF_000164805.1. Taxonomy (NCBI): domain Eukaryota; kingdom Metazoa; phylum Chordata; class Mammalia; order Primates; family Tarsiidae; genus Carlito; species Carlito syrichta. Next base: position 128 of record NW_006976216.1, on the reverse strand, counting down.
ATTCCCATCCACTCCATTCCATTCTACTCCATTCCATTCCATTCCTCTCCATTCCACTTCAATGCATCCCATCTCATTCTATTCCTCCCCATTCCATTCCTCTCCTTTCCTCTCCATTCCTTTCCTCT
>NW_006976215.1:0-305 GCF_000164805.1 Carlito syrichta | reverse complement strand
GATGGCCATGTGGTGAGAGGGCCTAGGCTCTGGTCCCAGGGCTCCAGGAGGGCCTCAAGGTGAGAGCACTGGGGCCTTGGGCCCAGGGTTCCAGGAGTGTCCCAGAGTCAGATGGCCGGGGCTCTGGGTCCAGGGCTTCATGAAAACCTCAGGGTGGGAAAACCGGGTCTCTGGTCCCAGGCTTCAGGAGAGACCCGGACCGAAAGGGCCAGGGCTCTGGGCCCAGGGCTCCAGGAGGGCACCTGGGTGCGAGGGCCGGAGTGTTGGTCCTGGGGCTCCAAGAGGGCTCTTGGGGGCAGGTCTTG
>NW_006976214.1:0-336 GCF_000164805.1 Carlito syrichta | reverse complement strand
TGACTTAACAAGCTAGCTACCTAGCTCGCCAGATGGCTGGCCAGCTGAGTTAACTAACTGACTTAAACAGTTAGACAGCTGGCTAGCTAATTATTTAATACTTGCCTTAACAAGCTAGCCAGGTGGTTGGCCAGATGAATTAACTAGCTGTTTCAATCAGCCTGGCAGCTGGCTAGTCAGCTGACTTAACTAGCTAGCTACCTAGCTAGCCAGCTGTGAAGCCAGTTGAATTAAATAGCTGACTTAGCTAGCTAGAAAGCTGGCTGGCCAGCTGACTTAAATAGCTTGCTACATAGCTAGACAGCTGGCTAGCCAGCTGATATAACTAGTTGGTTT
>NW_006976213.1:0-313 GCF_000164805.1 Carlito syrichta | reverse complement strand
TGTTACAGATATGTTTTTAAACCATTTGCTGTTCTTTGAGAACAAAACTGACAAAAGAAATTACACCAAAGAAGAAAATTAGGTAAAGTGAATAAACAGAACATTTACAGAAGAAAAAATAAAAGGAGATATCTAACCATCAAATATATAATTTTCTCTGCTCTGCAATGAAAATAACTGCAAATATTAAGAATAAAAAGTATTTTCTGATCATCACATTTACAAATTAAAAATTAATGAAAATAATAATTTGCATTGTATAATTCACTAATTTTATATTGCAAGCTGTAGTATAATTTATAGAAATGACTTT
>NW_006976212.1:0-421 GCF_000164805.1 Carlito syrichta | reverse complement strand
CTGGTTGGCTAGATGACTAGCCAGATGGCTTAACTAGCTAGCTACATGGCTGTCTAGCTGACTAGGTAGCCAGCTAGCCTGCTAGTGGGTTGGCAGGCTGGCTAGCCAGCCAGCTTAAATAGACAACCGGCTGGCTAGACAGTCAGATACCCAGCCAGCTTAACTAGCCAGCAACCCTGCTGGTCAGCCATATAGCCAGCTGGTTTAACTAGCTCGCCACCTACCTGACCAGCCTGCTAAACAACTGGCTTAACTTGCCAAACACATAGATAGCCAGCCAGCTAACCAGCTGACTTAACTAGTTGACTTAACTAGATTGCCATCAGGTTAGCCAGCTGGTATAACTTGTTGCCACCTAGCCAGACAGCTGGCTAAAAAGCTCACATAACTCGCTGAATTACCAAGATAGCCAGCACCCTAG
>NW_006976211.1:0-393 GCF_000164805.1 Carlito syrichta | reverse complement strand
GTTGGTGGCACAGGTCTTTCGTTCTGGCCACTCAGTAGGCTGCTTGGGAGGATCACTGGATCCCAGCTGGTGGAGGTTACTGTGGCTAAGACAGGGCCCCAGCACTCTGCATGTGGGACAGAGTGGGACTCTGACTCAGAATAATAATGCAAAAACCCACCACCACCACAACCACAGGCCCGACTCAGGGGCTCAGCTTGGCATCCTGGCCCTTCGGAGGCCCATACGAGTGATGGCCTGGGCCTGTGGGTTCGACACCAGCCCGGGACATGGAGTGAGACCTCAGATCATCCACCAAAAAATATCCAAAGACTAGCCGTGCATGGTAGCGCAGGTCTGTGGTTCCAGCCACTCTGGGGACCGAGGTGGGAGGATCGCCTGAGACCAGCTGGT
>NW_006976210.1:0-337 GCF_000164805.1 Carlito syrichta | reverse complement strand
CTAGGGAGGGGTCAACAGGACTGAAGGGACTTCAAGCAGGCAGCAGGGGTGAAGCAGGTGGCAAAGTCAGGGCACTTAAACAGGCAGTTTTTCTCTGTGGTTGACTGATACTGGGAGTGGCTGTTGAGGGAGGATGCTTTGCACCTTAAGTTTTGCTTAAGTTTAGGGATGAGCCACAAATCAGGGGTCTGTGGTGAGGGAAGAAGCCTGACCAAAGTTTTGTCAAGTCAGAAGTCAGCAGGGAAATTATGTAATTGTGAGCACTTGGTCAATGTGTTATAGGCAGGGTTTCCTTTTTATTTATCCTGCCAAAGTTTGCTGAGCTCCTTGGATGTGT
>NW_006976209.1:0-605 GCF_000164805.1 Carlito syrichta | reverse complement strand
TGTTTCAGGTCTGTTCAAAAGAAGAAAGCATAACTCCATGATGGGAGAATTAAGCCCAAACTGACTTATTAAAAACACACCTTCTTCTTATGCAGATTTGCCCTGAATTACTAAAAATATCCTTTAAATATCTTTGCTTTGCTCCTGTAAAATGACAGCAAATATATAAATTTTTAAAAGATGCTACAAGAAACATTTAATAAACCATGAAATAAAATATATCTTATTTTATATAATATATATATTATTAGCACAAGACCTAATTCGAAAATAATCTAACCTATTTTCTCTTCTGCAATTGATTTTAGGTACAAATCAACTAAAGCACTTATAATAAATAGTTGAATATAAAGTAGTTATATTTTATTCGTTGCCAATGTTATCACAGTTGCAAATTATTTAGCACCAATAGAAAAATTCTTTTTTTTTTTTTGAGTTGGAGTCTCACTCTGTCGCCCAGACTGGAGTGCGGTGGCCGCTCCCGGCCACCACCAGCCTAGACCTGCTGGGCTCCGGCAATCCTTCCACCTCAGCCTTCCAAGTAGCTGGAACTACAGGCGTGCGCTACCACGCCCAGCTAATTTTTTTGATTTATTGTAGAAATG
>NW_006976208.1:0-360 GCF_000164805.1 Carlito syrichta | reverse complement strand
TTGCTGGCATCCTGGGAATTATCTGTTTGGGATTAATAGTGACCATGATAACAACAGTGATTATACTTTGTAAGTATACTTTGGAAAAATAAAGGACAGCTTTTCACCTAATTGAATAGAAATGCCTCTAAATATTTTGCAATATTGAGGAATAGAATTCTCATTTTCATATTTGTTTTTGAACTAAATATGGAATAATTGTTCTGAATTTGTAAAAAGTATGAATGAAAGAATAATTATAAAAAAGTATTTGCTTTAAATTAGATGTATATGTTCTGATTTCAAACTCCAAAAAGATAATTTTTAAATAAAAGATTATTTTAAATTTTCTAGCTACAGCAACACAGAAGCAGACCAATT
>NW_006976207.1:0-460 GCF_000164805.1 Carlito syrichta | reverse complement strand
AGAATAGGCACTGGCTGAGGGGACGGAAGGTTATACTTCGTTGTTTGGATACATGTAATATAGGGATGATGGCTAGAATTAGGATCGATATTACTAGGGCTAGAATGCCTCCTAGTTTGTTGGGAATAGATCGCAGAATAGCGTATGTGAATAAGAAATATCACTCTGGTTTGATATGAGGAGGGGTGTTTAGGGGGTTGGCTGGAGTGTAGTTGTCTGGGTCTCCTAGGAGATCTGGTATAAAGAGGACTAGGGTTATAAGGAGTAGTATTAAAATTACTAGACCTAGAATGTCTTTGGTTGTAAAGTATGGATGAAATGGAATTTTGTCGGTATCTGAAGAGATTCCTGAGGGGTTGTTAGATCCGGTTTCATGGAGAAACAGGAGATGAACAATTAGAAAGGCTGTTACTACGAATGGGAGGATAAAGTGGAAGGCGAAGAATCGTGTGAGGGTGGC
>NW_006976206.1:0-361 GCF_000164805.1 Carlito syrichta | reverse complement strand
GCTAGTTAGTCAGCTGGCTAGCTATTTAAGTCAGCCAGTTAATTCAGCTGGCCAGCCAGTTGGCTAGCTAGTTAAGTCAGCTAGTTAAGTCAACTAGCTAGCTAGTTAAGTCAGTAAGTGAAATCAGTTGCCAAACCAGCTGCCTAGCAGAGTAGCTAGCTAGTTAAGTCAACTGGCTGCCAGCTGGCTTCCAAGTTAAGTAACCTAGTTAAGTCAGCTCGCTGGTCAGCAGTTTAGCTAGGTAGTGATATAGTTAAGTCAACTGTCAAGCCAGCAGGAATTGTAGGTAGGTAGCTAATTAAGTCAGGTGGCTAGTCATCAGTCTATATACTTATGTCAGCTAGTTAAGTCAGCTGGCTAT
>NW_006976205.1:0-369 GCF_000164805.1 Carlito syrichta | reverse complement strand
GAGACACATGTAACAGGAGAGGGACACCTCTCCGAGCTGCCAGGTGTATTTTCCTCTCCCGTTCTTCCTCTTTGCTTTCCTGGGTGGCTTACAGTTGGTTTTCAGGGCGAAAGAAAACAGTCTACCGGAGACTTTCGTTGGGAAGATCTGACTTCCCGTCAAAGATCTACTCAAAACCTTAGGGATAAACATGGCTGGGCCTTGTCCGTCCTACCAAGACCTGGTCTTCAGAAATAGGAGAAGCAGGAAGTGGGGTGAGATTGCAATGTTGAGGCACAAGGATGAAGGACAAGGGACCGGGGCTCTGGCTCAGGCTGATGAAAAACTGAGGGCAAGAGAGAATGTGAAAGGCAGCTTCTCCTGATGCTT
>NW_006976204.1:0-380 GCF_000164805.1 Carlito syrichta | reverse complement strand
TGGCTTGTATTGAAGCCTCACATCCTGTGGTCTACACTCAGGAGATAACTAAGCTCCCCAGGGATCTGAGGCATCGCTATTTCTAGGAGCCATGGGGTCCCGTGTCAGGGGGGAAATGACTTCAGGATGATTCAGAGACATTTTGGACCTCCAGTGCACAACAGAGAAACCTAGGTCCCCTACACCTTATTTTCTCTCCCTCTCTCCTTCACTCAGTAACCAATCTCCATAAATTTCTGACAGCTTGCTCAGCCTAATTTCACTTTCCATGCATTTCCTCCCCAAAATGTGGATATATTCCCTAAAACATAAATACAGACTTAGGTCAGACTTGGAGTTGGCCTGACAGAAGACAAATACCATTAACTTTTTTTTTTTTT
>NW_006976203.1:0-381 GCF_000164805.1 Carlito syrichta | reverse complement strand
TTCTGCATCTTCATCTCTTAGGTAGGCGACTTCCACAGGGCCCATGTGCTTTACACTAAGTTGACCATATGCACATGCACACACACACATACAGCTTCTTGGACACAAGAGTACTCTCAGCAAACCTGAAACAAATGGCTGTTTCAGCTAAAAGCTCAACCAGAACATGTGCTTGAGTCAGCAAAAACCTACCTCACTCCTGAAGCAACAGCCTGAGCAGACTCTGTGGCCAGCCAGCCGCCTGTGCATAGCAGCCAGCTGGCTTTGTTTTGGACCTTCTTTTTGTTTATTGGTTTGTTTTTTCGAGTCAGTGTCACTCTGTCACCCAGGCTGAAGTGCAGTGGTACACTCATGGCCACAACAGCCACGACCTACTGGGTC
>NW_006976202.1:0-445 GCF_000164805.1 Carlito syrichta | reverse complement strand
ATTCTATTCCATTCCATTCCTCTCCATTCCATTCCTCTCCATTCCATTCCATTCCATTCCGTTCCATTCCATTCTATTCCATTCCTCTCCATTCCATTTCTTTCCATTCCTCTCCATTCCATTCCATTCCATTCCGTTCCATTCCAGTCTATTCCATTCCTCTCCATTCCATTTCTTTCCATTCCTTTCCATTCCGTTCAATTCCATTCCTCTCCATTCCATTCTATTCCTCTCCACTCCATTCTATTCCTCTCCATTTCATCCCATTCCCTTACTCTACATTTCCTTCCATTGTATTCCATTCCATTTCTTTCATCTGCATTTCCTTCCACTACATTCCATTCTTCCCCGTAGCATTGCTTTCCATTCCATTCCTTTTCAATTCTACATTCCATTCCATTCAATTGCATTTCATTCCTCCCTTTCAATTCCTCTCCATTGTATT
>NW_006976201.1:0-598 GCF_000164805.1 Carlito syrichta | reverse complement strand
GTTCATATACCCCTTACAGGTCCAGAAACCCAGAAAAGACTCAGACACCCCAGACAGACCTAGGCAGACAATTCAAACTGAAGCAAACAGTGGGAGAGGACCAGAAACCCCAGCCAGGTCCAGATACCTCGGATAGGCCTAGACACCCCGAACAGGAACACACACCACAAACAGGCCCAGACACCCCAGACAGACCCAGACATAAATCTTCGAAAGGCTCAGATTCCCAGGACTGGCCCAGTCACTCTGGACAGGGGAGGCCACCCTGGACAGGCTAGGACATTCTGGATACCACACAGGCACAGACACCCCAGGTAGGCCCACATACAATGGACATATTCAGATACCCTGGAGATTCCCAGAATGTCTGAATAGGCCCAGACAACTCAATCAGACCTGGACAGACAGTATGGACAAGTACAGATGTTCCAGACAGGCTCAGACAACCCAGATAAGCTCACTTACCTTAGACAGGTCCAGAAACTCCAGACAGACCTAGACAACCACGACATTCCCAGGCACCCTGGACAGGCCCAGATATCATTGTCAGGCTCCCAATCCTCAGACAGACCCAGACACACATCTCAGTTAGGTCGAG
>NW_006976200.1:0-1030 GCF_000164805.1 Carlito syrichta | reverse complement strand
GACCGTGGGTGCCACAATGCGTGACTCCGGGTTTTGCATTCTGTGGAGCAACGAGGTCTCGCTACATGGCCCAGGCTGGTCTCAAAGTCCCAGGCACCAGTGGTCCCCTGTCTCAGCCTTCCAAAGTCACAGACCAATTTTCTGCTGATCTACCATCTTTCAGGAACTCTAGGCGCAAGGCTGGGGACTCCTTTCCAAATGATCTCTGTCTGTTCACAATATTCCCAACACCATACCCAAATGGATACTCTTATTTCCTTTTTCCTTTTTATTCTTTGAGTCAGAGTCTCACTCTGTCGCCCAGGCTGGGGGGTGGTGGCTTGCTTCTGGCCACCACATCCTTGTCCCACTGGGCTCCTGCAAGTCTTTCCCTGGCCATCTGAGGAGCTGGAAAAACAGGAATGCACAACCACACCCAGCTCATTTGGAATGGAGGGTAGAGATGAGTCTCGCTGTGGTGCTCGTGCAGGTCTCAGTCCACAGGCTTGGCTGGCCATTGGCCTCGGCCTCCCAAAGTACTAGAATGATGAAGCTGAGCCCCCATGATGGCCACAATCCTTTGTCAAATTGGCCTCGGCCTCCCAAAGTACTAGAATGATGAAGCTGAGCCCCCATGATGGCCACAATCCTTTGTCAAAAATGAACAGAAAGTCCTGGTGCAGCAGACCACGTTTGGAATTCCAGCGCTCTGGGAGGCCAAGATGGGAGGAAGACTGAAGCCCAGGAGATGAAGCCCAGCCCGGGCCATGCAGGGAGAGCCCGTTTCTGCACTCATCCAAAGAGGAGGTGTAGGGTCGAGGTGCCCATCATCCTGGCCACTCTGGAAGCTGAGGCGGGAGGATCAGTGGAACCTGTGATTTCAAGACTGGTGATGAATGACGGTCATGTCCCTGGGCACCAGCCTGGGCCACAGAGTCATATACTGTCTCCAAAAACATGAAAATTGTACACAGATTCTAAACAGCACATCATGTGTTCACAGGCGACTGACTTTAGAGCCAGGAAAAATGGTATTGGGGGAAGAAATGTC
>NW_006976199.1:7820-11555 GCF_000164805.1 Carlito syrichta | reverse complement strand
TCTGTGGGGTGTCTCAGTCAGTCTGGAATGTCTGTCTCTGTCCAGAGATTTTGGGCCTGTGTCTTTGTCTGGTCCTGTTTGGGATGTCTGGTCCTGTCGAAGGTGTCCAGACCTGTCTGAGGTGTCTGGGCCTGTTCCAAGTGACTGGGCCTGTTCTGGGTGTCTTGTGTGTGTCCGAGGTATCTGGGTCTCTCTGAGGTTTGTGGGTCTGTGTGACGTGTCTTGGCCTGTCTGAGATGTCTGGTCCTGTCCAGGGTATCTGGGGCTTTCCTGGAAGCCTGTTCTGGTGTGTCTGGGCCAGTCTAGGATAACTGGGCTGATTCAGGTTTTCTGCAGTTGTCTGGAGTTTGTTTACTTGTCCAGTGTGTCTGTCTGGGTCTGTCTGAGATGTCTTGGTCTATATAGAGAGTCTGGGCCTGTCCAGGGTATCTGACCTGTCCATGATGTTTGGGCCTTCCTGGGGTTTCTGGGCCTTAATACTCCTGTCTGGGATATCGGGGCCTGTCTAGAATGTCTCAGTCTGTCCAGGATGTCCTTCCCTGTCCAGAGTGACTGGTCCTGTCCAGGGTTTCTGGAGCTGTCCAGGATATCTTATCCTGTCCCAGGAGTCTGGACATTTTGAAGGTTTCTGTCTGGGCCTGTCCATGGTGTCTGGGCCTGTCCAGAGTTTCTGGTCCTCTTCCAAGTGTTTGATTCTGTTAAGGTTGCCTGAATGGGTCTGTCTGGGGTGTCTTAGTCTGTTATGGGTTTCTGGTCCTGCCTGGGATGTATGGACCTGTTTGGAGTGTCTAGGCATTTCCTGGGAAACTGTGCTTGTGTCCTGGGTGACTGACTCTTGTCTGTCTGAAGTTTCTAGATTTGTAAGTGTTGTCCAGGATTGACTGATGTGTCTGGGTGTATGTGAGGTGTATGATCTTTCTGGGGTGTTTGGATCTGTCCATGGTGTTTGTCCCTTTCTGGGATGTCTAAGTCTGTCCTGGTGTCTTAGCCTATCTGGGATGTCTGGAGTTGTTCAGGGAGTGTGTCTGGGTCTGTCTGATTATCTGGTCCTATCCGGAGGATCTTTGCCTGCCTGGAGTATCTGAAACTATCTAGGCTATCTGGGTGTCAGTGGAGTCTGGGCCTGTCCAGGGTGTCTGGGCCTTCCCAAGGTTTCTGTGTGGGCCTACCCAGAGTATTCAGGTCTGCCCAGGGAATCTGGGCCTGCCACGCAAGTGTGACCCTGTTCTGGGTGTTTCGGCCTTTCCAAGTTTTCTGTCTGTGTTTGCCTGAGTATTCTGGGCCAGTCTGGAGTGTTACTCTTGGCCTGTCTGTGGTGTCTGGACTGTCCATAGTGTCTGATCCTGTCCTGGTTGTCTGGCTATATGCGTGGTGTCTTGGCCAGGCTAGGATGACTGGCTCTGTCCAGAGTATTTGAACCTGTGTCTTTGTCTGGTCCTATTTGAGATGTCTTTTCCTGTCCAAGGTTCTGGACATCTCTGTGAAGTCTGGGCCTTTTTGGGGTGACTGAGCCCATTCTAGGTGTTTGTGTATGTCCAAGGTGTGTATGTCCGAGGCCTGTCCGAGGTTTCTGGGTCTGTGTGAGATGTCTTGGCCTGTCCGAGGTGTCTGGTCCTGTCCAGGGTGTCTGGGGCTTTCCGGGGAGGCTGGTCTGTCTGAGGTATCTGGACCTGCCCAAGGTGATTGGGCCATTCTGAGGTGTCTGTCTATGTCTGTTTGAGGTGTTTCAGTCTGTGTGAAGTTTCTGGGCCTTTTTGGGGTATCTTGGCCTGTCAGGGGCATCTGGGCCTGTCTGTGATCTCTGAGCTCCTTCTTAGGTGTCTGGTCCTATGCATGGTGTCTAGGCCTATCTTGGGTTTCCAGACCTATGTGAGATATCTGTGTGGTTCTGTCTGAGGTTTCTAGGCCCATCCAGAGAGACTGGGCCTGTCCAGCGTGTCTCAGCCTGTCTGTGATATCTGAGCCTGACTGGAGTATCTTGGCCTGAATGGGCTGTTCAGGCCTTTCTGGGGTCTCTGGGAATATACGAGGTGTCAGGGACTGTCCAGAACATCTCAACCATTCCAGGGTATCTGTGCCTGTCCTGAATGAAAAGGCCTGTCCTGGTAGTCTTGGAGTGTCCAGGGTACCTGATCTTGTCCTGGGAATCTGGGTCTCTCAAAGGTTTCTGTCGGGTCTCTCTGAGTGTCTTCCCCTATCCAGGGGTGCTTGTCCTGTCCAGAGTGTCTGGGGCTATCTGAGGTGTCTGAACTGTGTAAGGTATCCCCCCCTACCTAGGGTGATTGTGATGTTCTGGGGTGTCTGGATCTTTCTGGTGTGTGTTATCCTATCCAGGATGTCAGAGCCTGTGTGAGATGTCTAGTTCTTTCAGGGGTTTCTGGGCCTGTCCGTGGTGTTAGGCCTTTCTGGGGTGTCTGGCCTTTCCGGAGTTTCTGGGCCTCTGTGCATTTTCTGGTGTTGTCTGAGGTCTGTGAGACTATCTCTGGTATTTGTGTCCATCTGTTGTGTCTCGGTCCATCTGATGTTTTTGTGTCTGGCTAGGGTGTCTGGGTATGTCTGTGATGTCTGGGCCTGTGCCAGTACTCTAGAGCCAGTCTGGGGTGTCTGGGATCTGACCAGGGTATCTGGGCATGTCAGCAATCTCCAGGTCATGTCTGGGGTGTCTAGACCTATCTGAGATATCTCTGGGTCTGTCTGAGGATTGTAAGCCTGACGAGGGTAACTGGGCCTTTCCAGGATGCCTGGGAATCTCTTGGTTGTCTAGGTCTGTCTGGAGTGTCTGGACCTGTATAGAGTAAGTGAGCTCATCTGGGTGGTCTGAACCTGTCTGGGGTGTCTGTACTTTTCCAGCCTGTCTGTCTAGGTCTCTTTGAGTTGTTTGGGCCTATTCAGAGAGTCCTGGACTTTCCAGGGTATCTGAGCTTGTCCATTGTATGTTGGTCTGCCTGGGGTATCTGGGTCTTTCCAGAATGTCTCAGTCTGTCCAGGGTGCCCTCCCCTTTCCAGAGTAACTGGGCCAGTCCAGGGAGTCTGGGCCTCTCCAGGGTTTCTGATACTGTCTTGGGAATCTGGGCCTTTCCTAGGTTTCTGTCTGGGTCTGTCTGGGGTGTCTGGGCCTGTCTGTGGTGTGTGGTCCTGTCCTGGGTGTCTAGGCCTGTCCAGGGTGTCTAGACCTGTCTGGGTTTCTGGCCCTCTCCCAGTATGTGTTTCTGAGTTTTCTGCCCCAGTCTGTCTGGGGTGTCTGAGCCTTTCTGGGTTTCTGGGCTTGTATGGGGTAAATGGCCATGTCTGGAGTATTTAGGTCTATCCTGGGTGTCTGTTCTTGTCCAGGATGGCTGTGTATGTCTGAGGTGTCTAAGTTTGTCAGGGGTGTCTGGGTTTGACCAATGTGTCTGGGTCTATGTGAGGTGTATGATCTGTCTGAGGTGTTTGGGCTTGTCTGGTATGTTTGTCCCCTTCCTGGGTGTCTGGGTCTTTCCTGAGTGTCTTACCCTGTCTGGAGTGTCTGGAGTTATTCAGGGTGTGTGTCTGGATCTGTCTGAGTGTCAGGGCCAAACCAGAGTGTCATGGCCTGTCCAGGGTGCCTGAGCGTGTCCAGAAAGTCTGGGCCTGCCAGGTGTTTCTGGACCCATCCACGGTGTCTGGGGCTGTCCAGGGTGCCTGGAATTGTCTTCGTTCCTCGACCTGTCTGACTATCTGTGGGGTATCTCGGTCAGTCTGGGATGTGCGTCTCTG
>NW_006976199.1:6740-7671 GCF_000164805.1 Carlito syrichta | reverse complement strand
TTCTGGGTAGTCTCTTTGTGTGCAAGGTGTCTGGGTCTGTCAGAGGTTTGTGGGTCTGTGTAAGGTTTCTTGGCCTGTCTAAGATGTCTGGTCCTCTCCAGGGTATCTGGGGCTTTCCGGGAAGTCTGTTCTGGTGTCTCTGGGCCAGTCTGGGATAGCTGGGCTTATTCAGGTTTTCTGAGGCGTCTGGAGTGTCTTTACTTGTCCAGCATGTCTGTCTGGGTCTGTCTGAGATGTCTTGGCCTATCAGAGAGTCTGGGCCTGTCCAGGGTATCTGATCTGTCCATGATGTCTGGGCCTGCCTCAGGTGTCTGGGTGTTAATACTCCTGTGTGGGATATGTGGGCCTGTACAGAATGTCTCACCTTTTCAGGATATCCTTCTCTGTCCAGAGTGACTGGTCCTGTCCAGGGAATCTGGGCCTGTCTAGGATATCTTATCCTGTCCTGGGTATCTGGGCCTTTTGAAGGTTTCTGTCTGAGTCTGTCCAGGGTGTCTGGACCAGTCTGTGGTGACTGGGTCTGTCCAGGGTGGCTGGAAGTGGACCTGGTCCTCTTCCAAGTGTTTGATTCTATTAACGTTTTCTGAATAGGTCTCTCTGGGTTGTCTTAGTCTTCAGGGTTTCTGGTCCTGCCTGGGATGTATGGACCTGTTTGGAATAACTAGGACTTTCCTGGGTAACTGTGCTTGTCCTGGGTGACTGTCTGTGTCTCTCTGAGGTGTCTGGGTTTGTCAGGGGTGTCCAGGTTTAACCCATGTGTCTGGGTGTATCTGAGGTGTATGATCTTTCTGGGGTGTTTGGGTCTGTCTGTGGAGTTTGTCCCTTTCAGGGATGTCTGGGTCTGTCCTGGTATCTTAGCCTATCTGGAATGTTAGGAGTTGTTCAGGGAGTGTGTATGGGTCTGTCTGAGTGTCTGGGCCTATCCAGAGGA
>NW_006976199.1:2027-6720 GCF_000164805.1 Carlito syrichta | reverse complement strand
TGCCAGGGGAGTATGACCCTGTCCTGGTTGTTTCGGTCTTCCCAAATGTTCTGTCTCTGTTTGTCTGAGGTTTCTGGGCCAGTCTGCAGTGTTACTCTTGGCCTATCTGTGGTGTCTGGACCTGTCCACAGTGTCTGGTCCTGTCCTGGGTGTCTGGCTATCTGTGTGGTGTCTCTGCCAGGCTGGGATGCCTGACTCTGTCCAGAGTATTTGGGCCTGTGTCTGTGTCTGGTCCTATTTGGGATGTCTGGTCTTGTCAAAGGTGTCTGGACCTGTCTGAGGTCTCTGGGACTGTTTGGGGTGACTGGACCCATTGTGGGTGTCTGTGTCTGTCTGAGATGTCTGGGTCTGTCAGAGGTTTTTGGGTCTGTGTGTGGGGTCTTGGCCTGTTCGAGGTATCCAGTCTTACCAGGGTGTCTGGGGCTTTCCTGGGTGTCTGGGTCTGTCTGAGGTGTCTGGACCTGCCTAAGGTGATTGGACCATTCTGAGGTGTCTGTCTATGTCTGCTCGAGGTGTCTAGGTCTGTGTGAATTTTCTGGGTCTTTTTGGGGTGTCTTGGCCTTTCAGGGGCTTCTGGGCCTGTTTGTGATTTATAGGCTTTGTCTTAGTCATCTAGGCCTATGCCTGGTGTCTAGGCCTGTCTTGGGTTTCTAGACCCATGTGAGATATCTGTGTGGGTCTGTCTGAGGTTTCTAGGCCCATCCAGAGAGACTGGGCCTGTCCAGCATGTCTCAGCCTGTCTGTGATATCTGAGCCTGACTGGAGTATCTAGGCCTGAACAGGCTGTCCAGGCCTTTCTGGGGTCTCTGGGCTTATACGAGGTATTAGGGACTGTCCAGAATGTCTTGACAAGTCCAGGATATCTGTGCCTGTCCTGAGTGACAAGGCCTATTGTGGAAATCCTGGACTGTCCAGGGTACCTGATCTTGTCCTGGGAGTCTGGGCAACTCAAAGATTTCTTTTCGGGTCTCTCTTGGTGTCTTCCCCTGTCCAGGGTGGCTTGTCCTGTCCAGAGTGTCTGGGGCTATCTGAGGTGTATGACCCGTGTGAGGTATCTTGCCCTGCCTAGGGTGATTGTGACGTTCTGGGCTGTCTGGAACTGTCTGATGTGTGTTATCCTATCCAGAATGACTAAGCGTGTGTGAAATATCTAGGCCTTTCAGGGGTTTCCGGGCCTGTCTGTGGTGTTAGGCCTGTCTGGGGTGTCTGGCCTGTCCAGAGTGTCTGGGCCTCTATGTGTTGTCTTGTATTGTCTGAGGTCTGTGAGACTATCTCTGGTGTCTGTGACTGTTCAGGGTATCTGTGTCTGTCTGTCATGTCTTGGTCCACCTGATGTTTTTCTGTCTGACTGTGGTGTCTGGGTCTGTCTGTGGTGTCTGGGTCTGTGTGAGGTGTCTAGGTCCTGTGTGGGGTATCTGGCCCACCTTACACAAGTGGGCCAAAGTGTCTGGACCTTTGTGTTATCTGGTGTTGTCAGAGGTCTGTGAAACTATCTCTGGTGTCTGCGCCTGTTCGGGGCATTTGTGTCCGTCTGTGGTGTCTCGGTCTATCTGATGTTTTTGTGTCTGGCTGGGGTGTCTGCACCTGTCTGTGATATCTGGGCCTGTGTGAGGTGTCTAGGTCCTGTGCGGGGTGTCTGGCTTGTCTGGAGTGTCTGGATCTCTGTGTTGTCTGGTGTTGTCAGAGGTCTGTGAAACTATCTCTGGTGTCTGCGCCTGTTCAGGGTATTTGTGTCTGTCTGTGGTGTCTCGGTCCATCTGATGTTTTTGTGTCTGGCTAGGGTGTCTGCACCTATTTGTGATGTTTGGGCCTGTGTAAGGTGTCTAGGGCCTCTCTGTGGTTTCTGGGTCTGGCCAGGGTATCTGGGCATGTCCGAGATGTGCAGATATGTCTGGGATGTCTAGACCTATGTGAGATGTCTGTCTGGGTTTGCCTGAGGATTGTGAGCCTGACGAGGGTGTCTGGGCCTGTCCAGGGTGCCTGGGAATCCCTTGGTTTTCTAGGTCTGTCTGGAGTATCTGAACCTGTCTAAGGTAAGTGAGCTTATCCAGGTGGTCTGAGGCTGTCTGGAGTGTCTGTTCTTTCCGGCCTGTCTGTCTAGGTCTGTTTGAGTTATTTGGGCCTATTCAGAGAGTCTGGGACTTTCCAGGGTATCTGAGCCTGTCCATTGTATGTGGGCCTGCCTATGATGTCTGGGCTTTAATGGTCCTGGGTGGGGTATCTGGGCCTGTCCAGAATATCTCAGCCTGTTCAGGATTTCCTCCCCTGTCCAGCATGACTGGGCCAGTCCAGGTAGTATGGGCCTGTCCAGGGTATCTGATCTTGTCCTGGGATTCTGGACCTTCCAAGGTTTCTCTCTGGGTCTGTCTGGGGTGTCTGGGCCTATCTGTGGTGTGTGTTCCTGTTTGGGGTATCTAGGCCTTTCCGGGATATCTGGACCTGGCTGGGGTTTCTGGTCCTCTGCCAGTGTTTGCTTCAGTCTGAGTTGTCTGCCCAGGTCTGTCTGGGGTGTCTGAGCCTGTTCTGGGTTTCTGGACCTGCATGGGGTATATGGACTTGTCTGAAGTGTCTAGGTCTGTCCTGGGTGTCTGTGCTTTTCCAGGGTAACTATCTGTGTATGTCTGAGGTGTCTAGGTTTGTCCGGGGTGTCCGAGTTTGACCAATGTTTCTGGGTCTATGTGAGATATATGATCTGTCTGAAGTGTTTGGGCCTGCCTGGTGTGTTTGTCCCCTTCCTGGGTATCTGGGTCTTTCCTGGTGGTCTTATGCTGTCTGGAGTGTCTGGAGTTGTTCAGAGTGTGTGTCTGGGTCTGTCTGAGTGTCAAGGTCTATCCAGAGGGTCATGGCCTGTCAAGGTAGTCTGAGGCTATTCAGAATATCTGGTTCTGCCAGGGGTTTCTGGGCCTGTCTACGGTGTCTGGACCTGTCCAAGGCATCTGTGTGGGCCTGTCTGGAGTATTCGGCATATCCAGGGTTTCTTGGCATTTCTGGGAAGTCCTGGTCAAGTGTTGGGTTTCTAGACTTATCTGAGATTTATCTCGGTGTTTGTCTGTTGTTTCTGAGTCTCACAAGGGTGTCTGGGGTTGTCCAGGGTGCCTGGGATTGTCTTGGTTTTCCTTGAACTGTCTGGCTATCTGTGGGGTGTCTTGGCGAGTCTGGGATGTCTGTCTCTGTCCAGAGTATTTGAGCCTGTGTCCTGTTTGGGATGTCTGCAGGTGTCAAAAGTGTCCAGTCCTCCCTGGGGTGTCTAGGTCTGTTCCGGGTGACTGGGCCTTTCTGGGTGTCTGTGTCTTTCTGAGGTGTCTGGGTGTTTCTGAAGTTTCTGGATCTGTGTGAGGTGTCTTGGCCTGTCTGAGGTGTCTGGTCCTTTCCAAGGTGTCTGGGGCTTTCTGGGGTGGCTGGTCTGTCTGAGGTATCTGGACCTGCCTAAGGTGATTGGGCCATTCTGGGGTGTCTGTCTATGTCTGTTCAAAGAGTCTTAGTCTGTATGAAGTTTCTGGGCCTTTGGGGGGTGTTTTGACCTTTCATGGGCATCTGGGCCTGTCTGTGATTTCTGGGCTTTTTCTTAGGTGTCTGGGCCTATGGGTGGTGTTTAGGTCTGTCTTGGGGTTTTGGACCTATATGAGATATCTGTGTGGGTCTGTCTGTGGATTCTAGGCCTATCAGAGAGCCTGGGCCTGTTCAGTGTGTCTCAGCTTGTCTGTGATATCTGGGTCTGACTAGGGGATCTGGGCCTGAACAGGTTGTCCAGGCCTTTCTGGGGTCTCTGGGGTTGTATGAGGTGTCACGGACTGTCCAGAATGTCTCGGCCTGTTCAGGGTATCTGTTCCTGTCCTGAGTGACAAGGTCTGTCCCGGTAGTCTGGGCCTGTCCTGGGTACCTGATCTTATCCTGGGACTCTGGGCCTATCAATGGTTTTCTGTCGGGGTCTCTCTGTGTGTCTTGCCCTCTCCAGAGTGTCTTTTCCTGTCCAGAGTGTCTGGGTTTCTGAGTTGTCTGACCTGTATGAGGTATCTCGCCCTGCCTAGGGTGATTATGACGTTCTGTGGTGTCTGGATCTGTCTGGTGTTTGTTATCCTATCCAGGGTGTCTGAGCCTGTGTGAGATGTCTCGGCCTTTCAGGGCTTTATGGGCCTGTCCGTGGTGTTAGGCCTGTCTGGGGTGTCTGAGCCTGCCCTGAGTGTCTGGGCCTATAGGTGTTGTCTGGTCTTGTCAGAGGTCTGTGAGACTATCTCTGGTGTCTGTCCCTGTTCATGGCATCTGTGTCTGTCTGTGGTGTCTCGGTCCATCTATAGTTATGGGTCTGGCTGGGGTATGTTTGCCTGTCTGGGGTGTCTTCACCTATCTGTGATATATGGGCCTGTGTGAGGTTTCTTGGGCCTGTCTGGGATGTTTTGGTCTCTCTAGGGTATCTGAGAATGTCCGGGATGTCTGGGTCATGTCTGGGGTGTCTCGACCTAACTGAGATGTGTGTCTGGATCTGTCTGAGGATTGGGAGCCTGACGATGATATCTGGGCCTGTCCAGAGTACCTGGGAATGTCTTGGTTGTCTAGGTCTGCCTGGAGTTTCTGGACCTGTCTAGGGTAAGTGAGCTTATCTGGGTTGTCTGAGCCTGTCTGAAGCGTCTGTACTTGTCCATCCTGTCTGTCCAGGTCTGATTGAGTTGTCTGGGCCTATTCAGACATTCTGGGA
>NW_006976199.1:0-1802 GCF_000164805.1 Carlito syrichta | reverse complement strand
GGTGTCTGAGTCTTTTCTGGGTTTCTGGACCTGTAAGGGGTATATGAACTGGTCTGAAGTGTCTAGGTCTGCCCTGGGTGTCTGTGCTTGTCCAGGGTGACTGTCTGTGTATGTCTGAGGTGTCTAGATTTGTCAGAGGTGTCTGGGTTTCACCAACGTGTCTGGGTCTATGTGAGGTGTATGTTCTGTCTGAGGTTTTCGGGCCTGTCTGGTGTTTTATCCCCTTCCTGGGTGTCTGTATCTTTCCTGGCTGTCTTACCCTGTCTGGAGTGTCTGGAGTTGTTCAGGGTGTGTGTCTGGTCCTGTCCAGGGTATCTGGGGCTTTTCAGGAAGCCTGTTCTGGACTTTTGGGCCAGTCTGGCATAGCTGAGCTTATTCAAGTTTTCTGAGCCTGTCTGGAGTGTCTTTACTTGTCCAGCATGTCTTTCTGGGTCTGTCTGAGGTGTCTTGGCCTATTCAGAGAGTCTGGGCCTGTCCAGAATATCTTATTCTGTCCCAGGAGTCTGGGCCTTTTGAAGGTTTCTCTCTGGGTCTGTCCAGCATGTCTAGACCTGTCCGGTGTTTCTGGTCCTCTTCCAAGTGTTTGATTCAGTTAAGGTTGCCTGAATGGGTCTGTCTGGGGTGTCTTAGTCTATTCAGGGTTTCTGGGCCTGCCTGGGATGTATGGACCTGTTTGGACTGTCTAGGCATTTCCTGGGTAACTGTGCTTGTCCTGGGTGACTGTCTGTGTCTGTCTGAGGTGTCTAGGTTTATCAGTGTTGTCCAGGATTGACCAATGTGTCTGGGTGTATGTGAGGTGTATGATCTTTCTGGGGTATTTGGGTCTGTCCTTGGTGTTTGTCCCTTTTCTGGATGTTTGGGTCTGTCCTGGTGTCTTAGCCTCTCTGGAATGTCTGATGTTGTTCAGGGAGTGTGTCTGAGTCTGTCTGAGTGTCTGGCCTACCAGAGGGTCTTGTCCTGCCCAGAGTGTCTGAAACTATCTAGGATATCTGGGCTGCCAGGGGAATCTGGGCCTCTCCAGGGTGTCTGTACCTTCCCAAGGTGTCTGTGTGGGACTCTCCAGAGTATCCAGGCCTGTCCAGGGCATCTGAGCCTGCCAGGGTAGTGTAACCCTGTCCTGGGTGTTTTGGCCTTTCCAAATTTTCTGTCTGTGTTTTTCTGAGGTTTCTGGGTCAGTCTGGGGTGTTACTCTTGGCCTGTCTGTTGTGTCTGGACCTGTCCACAGTGTCTGGTCCTGTCCTGGGTGTCTGGCTATCTGTGTGGTGTCTTGGCCAGGCTGGGATGACTGGCTCTGTCCAGAGTATTTGGGCCTGTGTCTGGTCCTATTTGGGATGTCTGGTCTTGTTGAATGTGTCCAGACCGTCTGAGGTGTCTGGGCCTGTTCGGGGTGACTGGGCCTGTTCTGGGTACCTCTGGGTGTCTGAGGTGTCTGGGTTTGTCTGAGGTTTCTGAGTCTGTGTGTGGTGTCTTGGCTGTCCGAGATGTCTGTTCATGTTCAGGGTGTCTGGGGCTTTCTGGGAAGGCTGGGTCTGTCTGATGTATCTGAACCTGCCTAAGGTGATTGGCCATTCTGAGGTGTCTGTCTATGTCTGTTCGAGGTGTCTCAGTCTGTGTGGAGGGTCTGGGCCTTTTTGGGGTGTTTTGGCCTGTCCGGGGCATCTGGGCCTGTCTTTGATTTCTGGGCTTTTTCTTAGGTGTCTGGGCCTATGCATAGTGTCTACGCCTATCCTGTGTTTCTGGACCTATATGAGTTATATATGTGGTCTGCCTGAGGTTTCAAGGCCTGTCCAGCATCTCAGCCT
>NW_006976198.1:0-515 GCF_000164805.1 Carlito syrichta | reverse complement strand
AACTAAGAGGAACAATTACAGAACCTGCACTTTTAAAAATATTTTTCCTTTGTGCATGAATGTGTATGTGAGAATTCAGTCTACATCCCCACCACCCCCTTTTTTTCCTCTTCTTTTGTTTTTTGTTTCCTGTTGATGTGTATAGGATTGAGTATTCATCTTTCAGGTTTTTTATTTGTTTTTGGTTTTTGTCCTCTTTTTTTAGTTCAATATGTGTGTGAATACATGTGGAAGTGCTTGATCTGAATAATGTCTTTTTCTTCTTCTGTTTTCCTTTTTTCTGTTGTTCTTTTTCTTCTTTCATTTTGGGTTGGGGACGTGTGTGTGTGTGTGTGTGTGTGTTTGGGTTTGGTTTTCCTGGTTTTTGTTTTGTTTTCTCTGTTGTTATTTCAGTTTGTTTGAGTGTATATGTGTGTTTGTAAATTGTTTTTTGCCTTGGTTTCTGTTGTTCTGTGTTTTTTTGCTTGTTTAATTTTTGTCTGTCTCATTTAATTCTACTTTTCTCTGTTCTCATT
>NW_006976197.1:5961-6686 GCF_000164805.1 Carlito syrichta | reverse complement strand
AGCAAATGGGTTGTGTCAGCTGGTTGAGTATGCAAGCCAACTAGTTAGCTAATGAGTTAAATCAGCTGGTTGAGTCAGCTACATAGCTCCTTAGATAACGAGCTAAGTCAGATGATTGTCAGCTAGCTAACATGTTAGGTAGGAATAAGCTTACTAGTCAGTTAGCTGGTTAAGTCAGCAAGCTAGCTAGGCCGCTAACTATTTGATTCAGCATTTTAGCTAGGTAGCTATCTTGTTAGATAACTATTTAAGTCAGCTGGCTTGCTAGGTACCTCGCTAGTTGGCTAACTATATGTTAGCTAGCCAACTAGGTAGCTAGCCAGTTAATTCAGCTGTCTAGCTAGGACACGAGTTACATAAGACAGCTAGTTATGTCAGCTAGCTAACTAGTTATGTCAGCTAGTTGTCAGGTGGCTACCAATATATCTAGCTAGGTAGCGAGCTATTTAACCTAGCTAATTAAACCAGCTGACTACCTTGGTAGCTAGGTGGTTAAGTCAGTTAGTTAAGTCAGCTTGCTAGCTAGTTAAGTCAGCGAGTTAAGTGAGCAGACCAGCCAGCTTCCTAGCTGGGTAGCTAGATAGTTAAGTCAGCTGTAGCCAGTTAACTGGTCAGTTAAATAACCTAGTTAAGTCAGCTCAATAACCAGATTGTTAGCTAGGTAACTAATAGTTGTCAGTTGGCAAGCCAGCAGGCTATGTAGGTAGCTAGCTAGTTATGTCAGA
>NW_006976197.1:3422-4612 GCF_000164805.1 Carlito syrichta | reverse complement strand
CAAGTTATGTCAGCTGGCCAGCCCACTGGCTAGCTAGGTTGCTAGCTCATTGAGTCAGCTAGTTATATCAGATGGCAAGCGAGGTAACTATATAGTTAAGTCAGGTAGTTCAATCAGCTGGCTAGCTAGTTAAGTCAGTTTGTTAAGTCAGCTGACTAGTCAAATGCCTATCATGGTAGTTATCTAGTTATGTCAACTGGCTAGCCATCTGGCTACCTAGTTAAGTTACACAGTTAAGTCAGTTGGATGGCCAGATCGCTAGCTAGTTAAAAAGCTACTTAACTCAGATGGCTAGACAGCTGGGTAGCTAGTTATTTCAGCTAGTTAAGTCAGCTGGTTACCAAGGTTGCTAGTTAAGTCAGCTTGTTATGTCAGCTAGCTAGCTAGTTAAGTCAGCTAGTGAAGTCGGCTAGCTAGCTAGATAGCTAGGTAGGTAGCTAGCTATTCATTTCAGGCAGTAAAGTCAGCTCGCTATCTAGGTGGCTAGCTAGTTTAGTCATCTAGTTAAGTAAACTGACTAGCTAGTTACATGGACTAGTTAAGTCAGCTTGCTAGCCAGCTGCCTAGCTGTGTAGTCAACTGATTTAGTCAGCTGGCTAGACAGCTGGTTAGCTAGTTAAGTCACCTAGTTAAATCAGCTCGCTAGTCAGCTTGATAGCTGGGAAGCTAGTAGTTAAGTAAGCTGGCAAGCCAGTGGGATACATGGGTAGCTAACTAATTAAGTCAGCTGGCTAACCACCTGACTAGGTAGGTAGCTAGCTAATTTAGTCTGCTTGCTAGATAGCTCAGTAGCTAGTTAAGTCAGCGAGTTAAGTGAGCTGGCCTGCTGGCTGGCTAGCTGGATATCTACCTAGTTATGCCGGCTGGCTAGCTAGATGTCTATCTAGTGAAGTCAGCTAGTTAAGATAGTGGATAGCTGGCTGGCTAGCTAGGTTGCTGACAAGTTAAGCAGGCTGGTTAGCATTCTTGCAAGGTAGGTGGCCTACCTCATTAATAAACTAGTTATGTCAGCTGGCTTACCAGTTGTTAGCTAGTTAAGTCACCTCCTTATGTCAGTTGGCTAGCCAGCTCGCTAGCTAGTTAAAAAGCTAGTTAATTCATATGACTAGACAGCTGGCTAACTAGTTATTTCAGCTCGTTAATTCAACTTGCGAGCTAGATAATTAGTTAGTTAAGTCAGCTTGTTATGT
>NW_006976197.1:0-2262 GCF_000164805.1 Carlito syrichta | reverse complement strand
CTAGCTAACCAGGAAGCTAGTTAGTTAAGTCAGTGGGTTAGCCAACTAGCCAGCCAACTAGCTTGTCCGCTAGTTAAGATAGCTGTCTTGTCAGTTAGCTAGTTAAGTCAGCTAGGAGATCAGCTAACTATTTAGCTACCTAGTTAAGTCAGCTAACTAGTCATGTTGCTAGTCAGCCAGGTAGTTAAGCCAGCTAGCAAGTCAGCTATCTATGTAGCTAGTTAAAATCAGCTAGCCAGCTAACTACCCAGTTAACAATCAAATTAAGTCAGCTAGTCAGACAGCTAGATAACTTGTTAGAGAGCGAGTTATGTCAGCTAGATAGCCAGCTAGCAAGTCAGCTACCTAGATAAGTCCACTAGCAAAACAGTTACCTACTTAGCTGAC
The DNA here is from genome assembly GCF_000164805.1 of Carlito syrichta. Lineage (NCBI taxonomy): Eukaryota > Metazoa > Chordata > Mammalia > Primates > Tarsiidae > Carlito > Carlito syrichta. Next base: position 1,875 of record NW_006976197.1, on the reverse strand, counting down.
TAGTCGGCTGGCAACTCAGCTAGCTGGTCAGCTAACTATTGGGATTGCTCGCTTTCTGTCAGGTCAGCTAAATAGTCAGCTTATTCGTCTGCCAACCAGTCAGCAAACTAGTCGGCTCGCTCACCAGCCAACAGGTCAACTAACTTGTTGGCTCACTTGCAGGCCAACAGGGCAGCTAACTAGTTGGCTTCCCCACCAGCCGACTAATTAAATCAGCTCACCAGTTGGCTCACTCGTCGGTTAACTAGTTAAGGCAGCTGACGCATCAGCTCACTTGCAGGTCGACTAGTTTACTCGGCTCACCGGTCGGCTCAATTGTCGGTCGACTAGTTAAGACTTCTGAGCTGTTGGTTCACTCGTCTGCTGACTAAATTCAGCTGACCAGTCAGGTCATTCGGCAGCCATTTAGTTAAGTCAGCTGATAGGTTGGCTCACTCGCTGGCCGACTAGTTAAATCAACGGAGAATTTGGCTTATTCGCCAACCAACTAGTTAACTCAGCTGACACTTTGGCTCACTCACAGGCCAAGTTGTTAAGTCAGTTCACCTATCAGCTCACACGCAGGCCAACTTGTTTAGTCATCTAACTGGTCAGCCATAAGTCGGCCAAATAGTTGAGTTAACTAACCAATCAGCCGACTAGTCGTCCAAATAATCAGCTGATAAATTAGCTCAGCTAACTAGTAAGCCTACTAGTTAGGCCAGCTAAATAGTTGGGCAACTAGTCAGCCGAATAGTTTGTTCAGCAAACCAGCCTGCTGACTAGTTAACCGAGCTAACTTGTGGGCCAACTCATCAGTCAAATTTTTGACCCAGCTAACTAGTCGGCCGTCTAATCAACTAACTTGTTATGTCAGCTAACAAGTCGGCCGTGTAGTCAGTTAACGTGTTAAACCAGCTAACTAGTCAGCCGACTCATCAACCAACAAGGTAAGTCACCTAGCTAACTTGTTAACCAACTAGTTAAATCAGCTAATTTACTCATTTATCAACTAGTTAAAACAGTTAGCTAACTCATTAACCAACTCATTAAATCAGCTAGCTATCTCGCTGGGCAACTAGTTAAGTCAGCTAACTAAGTCTGCTAGCTCAACAGCTAGCTAGCTAAGTTAGCTAGCTAAGTTAGCTAGCTAAGTCAGCTAGCTCACCAATTAGCTAACTATTTAAGTCAGCTACTTAAGTCTGCTAACAAATTAGTTAGCTGATTAGTTGAGTCAGCAAGTTATTCAGCTAGATAAATTGTTAGCTAACTTTATAATTCAGGTAGTTAAGTCAGCTAGCTAACAAGTTAAGTCAACCAGTTAATTCAACTATCTAAGTAGTTAAGTCAGCTATCTAAGTAAGTTAGTTAAGTCAGCTTTCTTACTTAGTCAGCTGGTTCAGAGAGCTAGCTTGCTAGATAGCTAATGGGTTAAGTCAGCAGGTTGAGTCAGGTAGTTAGCTAGTTTACTGAAGGGTTAAGCCAGCTGGTTGACCCAGCTAGCTAGCTAGTTAGCAAATGGGATTAGTCAGTTGTTTGAGTAGGCTAGCTAGCTAGTTAGCTAACGAGTCAAATCAGCTGGATGTGTCAGATAGCTAGCTAGTAAGCTAACGAGTTAAGTAAGCTGGTAGAGGCAGCTAGCTAGCTTGTTAGTTAATGAGCTAAGTCAAATAATACAGAAAGCTAGCTAGCACGTTAGGTAATGAGTAAGTGAATTAACTAGCTAGTTGGTAAAGTCAGCTGGATAGCCAACTGGCTAGGTATTTAAGTCACCTAGTTAAGTCAGCTTGCTGGCCAGCAAGTTAGATAGGTAGTTAGGTAGTTAAGTCAACTTTAAAGCCAGAGGGCTATGTAAGTAGGTAGCTAGTTAAGTCAGCTATCTAGCCATCCGGTGTG
>NW_006976196.1:0-421 GCF_000164805.1 Carlito syrichta | reverse complement strand
GAGGAAGAAATGATCTCATGAAATTGGTTTTTAAATATACGACATGGATATTAACCTTAATTCCATTTCAACATATTTTGCTTAAGAAAACTCCCACCATTCTTAGAAGAACAAATATGATTTATTTTGAGCAACAATTTTGTTGATATCTAAAGATACTCTGGATAATATCCAGGTTTCTTCTTTTCTGATTTTCTGTGAGGATATGAGAGCCTAATAATTGGCTGACACATCCAAAGGAATGCATGGAACATTATGTCATGATTTTTAAGCATTATCCTGGGAATCATTTTATACATCTATCAATTTTTAAAATCCTTAAATTTATGCTATCTTGCAGGTTATCTTTTTAAAGTGACATTTTTTTTCCTGAATACGTACAAAAACTATAAATAAAATCAAGTGCTTTAATGATCTTATT
>NW_006976195.1:0-448 GCF_000164805.1 Carlito syrichta | reverse complement strand
CCTATCACAGAAGAACACTACTTACTAGAGCACTCATCACAGAGATGAAACAGTCACTGGACAAATATCATAGAGTAGAGACAGAAACTACCGCACCCATGATAGAGGAGAGCTAGTCACTGAGTCAATCATCACAGAAGAGGACCAGTCACTGGGACACATCATGGAACAGAGTCAATGACTGAGGCACCGATCAGAAGTGGGCCATTCGCTGAAGAAATATCCCACAAAATGCCACAAAGGCACCAATCCAAGAGGGGGATCCTGCACTGGGAGACCCATTAGTAGTAGGGTCAAACACTGAGCCATCAATCACAGTGGAGACCCATTCACTGATGTGTCTATCAAATAGGAAGGCCAGTGACTCTATCAACCATCACAGAGGGTGTGCAATCACTAAGAACCTATTTCAGAGGACGGTTATTCTCTTTGGCACCCATAGCAGTGG
>NW_006976194.1:0-674 GCF_000164805.1 Carlito syrichta | reverse complement strand
TATTTGTTCTCTTTCATTAGTTTAAAATGGCAATTTTTATTTGCCTTTGACAATCTCATAAAAGAATTACTTTTCAAAATTTTTTTTTTGAAAATTGACATTGTGATGCTTTGATGAATTTGCTTCTATTTTCTTCATTTAAATGCTCTTTTAAAAGGTTACCCTAACACACGATGTAAAAGTTACATCTTTTTTCTGGCAATGCCTTTTTTTTTTTACTACCCGTGGTGATTTAAAAAAAAACTCTTCCTATGGTGATAAAAAGATATTTAACATTTCATTGTGTCAAATTACCTGTAGTTAAGTTTCTTTATGAGAGTTTGCATTGTAAGGAAAAGTAATGGTTTTTTTCTAACTATCATAATAAAATATTTATTTGTATGACTTACTATTTGTGTACTTACAATAAAGTTATCTTAGTTTTGTTAACCAAAATATCTTTTAACAAAAGTGTCTATCTCAAATAGGCATAATTTCTCCAATTTTTCCATTGTTATTTTAAATATATCTTGACACTTATTTTCAAGACAAAAAAAATCATGAGGTGAATCAGTAAATTATACATTATGATCAGCACAAATGAGAAAAGTCCGAGATAGGTATAATACCAAAACACAGAGGGAACAGACTGGAGCATATAATGAAATTTCAATTTAAGTATTTTAATCTGTAGA
>NW_006976193.1:0-9553 GCF_000164805.1 Carlito syrichta | reverse complement strand
TGCAGTACAATCACAGCTCACTACAATCTTGACCTCTCCACTCAGGCAATTCTTTCACCTCAACATCCTGAGTAGCTAGGACTTGAGGCATGTGTCACCACACCTGGTAATTAAAAAAAAATTTTTTTTAAGATGAGGCCTCCCTATGTTTCCTAAGATCATTTTGAATTCCTGACTCAAGCAATTCTCTCACTTCAGCCTCTTAAAATACTGGTATTAAAGGCATTAATCATCGTGCCTGGTCCTAGGATAACTATTTTAAATAAAAAACAAAAAAGTCTGCATGCATTTTAGTATATTGGTAATAATTTTCTACTAACAGTTATTTGCCAGTTCAAAAACTTATCAAGTATTTAAAATACTTAGTGTTCTCTTAGGTGCAAATTATTTCATTATTTTCATTTGGATGCAGGTATTTCAAAATGAGAATATCATATTTTATTGACTTTGTGAACACTTGTTTATTTCCAATGGTCCATTTGCATTTTCTTATTAATGTAGATGGTGTATATGTGTGTATTTCTGTGTTTCTGTGTGTGTGTGTGTGTGTGTGTGTGTGTGTGTGTGTGTTTGTAAGGAAATAAGATCTTGTTAGGTAGGAAAAAAAATGGCAGGCTGGCAGGTTGAGAGAAACATGGTTATTTTACAAATGTAGAAAACATTTTTAGTTCCTGACCAAGATAAGTTTGATGACAGAAATTACCGAATAACAGATTCCAGTGATAAAATGTACTTTATATTAATTTGACTTGAAATAAACATGATTTTTGATCATTTTTCTTAGTATATTTACATTTTTTAGAATATTTCCTTGATCTTTGGTTAACGCACTGGGTTGGATTTGTAAATAGTTACTATATCATCTTTCCAAACAAGCCAAAACCTGGCCAGAGTAATGTTGCCCTTGAAAAATTGAACTCTCATCTTCTGAAGATAGATATTAAGAAAGAACTGATAGGGCAAAGAACTCTAGTTTTGTATTATATGATAAGCATATTTGATTTAAAATCACCGGTATTTAAGTCTCCATTTAATGTGCTCTTTTTTCTGACATTTTAAACATTTTAGATTTTTAAAAACCTATACTAGTTAGATTTGAAATTGCATGCCATTACAATAAAAACTTTTCCTAACTGCAATGAAAGTGAGTATCTTTGCATATTAACTACACTTTGTAGCTTTTATCGCATCCCTTCTTTGAGTTCTCTTTCTGTGACAAGGAATTCAAACAGCTAGAGGAAATCCATGAAGTGGCCATTCTGTCAAGTTGCTTATTTAAAGTTTCTTCTGCAGTAGATCCCCTCTGTTGGGAATTTGGGTAGGGCACAGATATTTTCACCTTTGTTTTAATTTTACAAATGCAGAATAATCAAAACAATTTGACCCAGACATACAGACCGGTGGAATAAAACAAAAAGTCTGGGTGTGCGGCAGTTAACACATATAGTCAATCTATCTTCAACGAGATCAGTTTACACAACAGGGAAAGTAAACTCTTCAATAAACGGTGTTGGAAAAACTGGAGACCTGTATGCAAAACAATAGATTAGGACCCTTACTTTACATTATATACAAAAATCAGCTTTAAATGATACCCTACTTAGATATAGGACCTGAACTCAAGATTCCTAGAAAAAAACAGTGAAAAATCTTGACATTAGCTTTGGTAATAAATTCTTCTTAGTAATTGACACTTAAAGCACAGACAATGACAGCAAAAATAGACAGTGGAATTATATCAAATTTAAAAAAGTTTTGTGCAGCAAAGGGAAGAACCAACAAAGAGAAAAGGCAACTACAGATGGGAGAAATATGGGCAAGTCATACATTTTATAAAGAGTTAATATTCAGAATATAAGAATACCACTTACAGCTCAATAGCAAAGAAAATAAAGTAATACAATTTAAATGGGAAAAGGACTCGATTAAAAATTTCTCCAAAGAAGACTTATAAATGATCAGTAGGCATATTAAAAGGTGCTAAATATCACTAACCATCAGGGAAACGAAAATCAAAACCACAACAAGATATCATTTCACACATGTTTTTCATTAAAAAACAAAACCAAAGACAGCGATTGTTTGTGGGAATGTGAACAAAAAGAAGCTCTTGCACACTGTTACAGGGAATATGAACTAGTGCAGCCACTGTAAAAAATAGTATGAAGATTCCTCAAAACACTAAAAATCAAAATATTGTATTGTCCAACAAACCCACTTGCGTGTATGCATGTGCATGTAAATTAAAATCCGATGATCAAAGAAACAACTGTACTTCCATGTTTATTGTGCCATTTTTCAAATTAGCCAAAACATGAAAGCAATTGACAGATGAGCGAATAAAAAATATGGCGTATACATACAAGGCAACAGTATTTAGCCATTACAGAATGGAAACCTTACCCTTTGCGACAATGGATAAACTGGGAGAAAATTATTGTAAGTGTAATAAATCAGACACAGAAGGACAAATACTACGATCCTGTGAGGAATTAATATAGTAAAAGTCATAAAAGCAGCAAGTGAAATGGTGTTTGCCAGGGACTGGGGGAAGAACAACTGTGAAGTGTGTATTAGTCATGGCTATATTAGTGAGGGTGTATTAGTCAAAAGATACAGCTTCAGTTAGCCAAGAGTAATAAGTCCTAGAGATATACTGTGTAGCATAGTTTATATAGTTAACAATATTGTATTTTTAACACAAAAAAATTAGCTGAGGGTCAATAATATGTTCAGTGTTCTTATCACAAAAAATGAATAACAAGGCAGAGAGAAATTTGTGGAGGTATTGGATAGCTTTACATAAAGGAATTTATTAAAGATTTTATGGGTGTAAACTTATCTTTCCATTCATCAAGTTTATTCATTTAACATGTAGAGTTTTCGTGTCAAAAAGAAACAAAATGATAATAAAACTTCTGAAAGCTTAAATTACAAAAATTTGACTATTTAAAAATAAAATATTTTAGATGGAAAGAACATTAATATGCTATTATTATGATACTCTGACATAGAAGGAGCTATAGGTGGAGATGGGAGAATGTTTCATATTGGATATTTAAGTAATCCAAATTATTAAACTCTAATAAGATGCTGCTAGTTCCAGAAATGTTATTCTTAAAGTGATTTATTTGTAACTTATTTTTGAAAATGCATTTGAAACCTCTGCAGTTATATGTTGAAAATATAGATATAAGTTGGATTTTTCCAGAGGGATAGAGCCGATGGACGATAGAAGGTTGCTAGAAGATAGATAGATGATAGATAGAGAGATAGATAGATAGATAGATAGATAGATAGATAGATAGATAGATAGATAGATAGAAAGAATAGACAGGTGATAAATAGATGGAAAACAAGAAATAAAGGTAGATGATAGATAGATAAAAGGGGATTTATTTGGGAAATTGACTCTTGCAGTTATGGAAGCTAATAAGCCCCATGACAGGCTGTCTGCAAACTGGAGACCCTAGGATGGTGTTAGCATAGCTCAGTATGTCTGAAAGCCTCAGAATCAAGGAGACTAATGGTGTAACTCCCAGTTTGAGGCCGAATGCCTGATAACTTGGGAGATGGAAGGGACACTGGTGTAAATTCTGGAGCCCAAACCCAGAAAGCCTGGCATTCTGATGTCCAAGGGGAGGAGTAGTGCATCCCAGCATAGGAAACAGACACATTCATTTATTCTCTGTTATTATTCTCTCTGAGTCCCCAGAAAATTGGATGATGCCTGCCCTTATTATGGACAGATTTTTCCTTCCTAGTCCACTCAGACTCACACACACTAATCTCATCTGGAAACATACTTATAGACACATCCAAAATAATGCTTTACCAGGTTTCTAGATATTCCTAATCCAGTCAAGTTGACCTAAAATTTACCATCACAATAGCATATAGTTATAAATAAAGATGCATGTTAAAATTAATAATAATAAAATGAGAACTAAACTAGTGTTATCTGTGACAGAAAAGATTTATGATTAATCCTCTAGGTAGAAATGGATGATAATATTTGTAGCCGACTTTGTCCTATGTTGCATATAACAAGCATTGTATATGCTATACAGTATAGCATATATAAAGGGGATCCAAAATAAACCGGAAATATCTTTTGGAGGGTGGGCTCCTTACAGTACAGACTTCTCTCAAGAGGTAAGTGTTCTAGAAACTCATTGTTGTTGTTGTAGTTGTTGTTTTTAATGAACAGAAATTGGAAGCATTTCCCCTGTAAAACAGAACAAGACAAGGCTGCCCACTCTCACCTCTCCTGTTCAACATTGTGTTGGACGTCCTAGCTAGAGCTAGAGCAATCAGACAAGGGAAGGAAATCAGGGGTATCCAAACAGGAAAAGAAGAAGTCAAGTTATCCCTCTTTGTGGAAGATATAATTCTATACCTTGAAAACCCAAGAGAATCTGTAAAAAGCCTCCTTAAAGACTTTGGCAAAATCTCATAATACAAAATAAATGTGTAAGACAGTCACATTCTTGTACATCAGTAACAAACAGGTAGAGAACCAAATAAAAAGTACAAACTCATTCACAATAGGCTAAAAATATCTATATCACTAACACAGATGAGATAGATTGTTAAGCAAGTGACTTTTTCTTTTTTTAAAATTCTGGACAATTTTTAATTTAAAAAACAATTTCAATAGCTTTCAGGGTACAAGTGAGTTTTGGCTACATGAATGTATTGCATAGTGGTGAGTAAGTCTGGGCTTTAAGTGCATCCATCACCTCTACTAGTGCAAATTGTACCCAATGGGTAATTTTTTATTCATCATCTCCCCATCCTCCCCGTTCTGAGTAGCCGATGTCCATTACACCATTCTATATGCCTTTGCAGATCCATAGCTTATCTCTCACTAATAAGTGAGAATATGCAGTATTTCTTTTTTGTTTTTGCATTATTTATTTTAAAATAGTAGTCTCCAATTCTATCCGAGTTGTGGCAAAATATGTTATTTAATTATTTTTTATGTTGAATAGTAGTGTAAGGTGTGTGTGTGGTAAATGACATTTTCTTTATTCACTGATTTTTTGTTTGTTTGTTTGTTTTTTGTTTTTTTGAGTTGAAGTCTCACTCTGTCTTCTAGACTGGAGTGCAGTGGCACACTTCTGGCCACCGCAGCCTTGACCTGCTGGGCTCAGACAGTTCTTCCACCTCAGCCTCACAAGGAGCTGGAACTACAGGCGTGCGCTACCATGCCCGGCTAATTTTTGATTTACTGTAGAGATGAGGTCTCGCCAAGTTGCCCAGGTGGGTCTCGAACCCACGGGCTTAGGCAATCCTCTTACCTCAGCTTCCCAAAGTGCTGGGATTACAGGCTGAGCCGCTGAGCCCGGCCTATCCACTGATTAGTTGATAGACATTTATGTTGATATCACACCTTTGCAATTGTGAATAGTGCTGCAATAAACAAATGAGTGCAGAGGTTTTGTTTTGTTTTGTTTTGTTTTGTTTTATAATGACCTCTTTTCTTTTGGTTAGATACACAGTAGTGGGATTGCTGGATCAAATGGTAGATGTACTTTTAATTCTTTGGAAAATCTCCATACTGTTCCCCATAGAGATTGTACTAATTTACATTCTCACTAAGATTGTATAAGTGCTCCTTTTCACCACATCTGCACCAACATCAATTGTTTTTTAATTTTATTTTGAAATAATGACCATTCTGGCTGGTGTAACATGCTATCTCATTGTTATTTTAATTTGCATTTCCCTGATGATACATAATGTTAAGCATTTAAAAAATATTTGAGTTCTTTGTAGATTCTGGATGTTGGTCCTTTGTCAGATATATAGTTTGTGAATATTTTTTCCAATTCTGTAGGTTGTGTGTTTACTTTGTTAATTTTTTTTCTGTGCAGAAGCATTTTAGTTTAATTCCTACTCATTTTATTTTTGTTGCATTTGCTTGTGGGATCTTAGCCATAATTCTTTGCTGAAGTCAATGTCCAGAAGAGTTTATCTTAGAATTTGCTTTAGGATTTTTATGGCTGTAGATCTTAAATTTAAGTCTATAACCCATCTTGAGTTAATATTTGTATATGGTAAAAGATAGGAATCTAGTTTCATTTTTCTGCATGTAGTCATTCAATTTTCCCAGCAGCATTTAATAGGGTGTTCTTTCCCCAGTGTATGTTTTTGTCTGCTTTGTTGAAGACCAATTGGGTTTAAGTATTTGAATTTACCTGAATTCTCTAAACTGTTCCATTGATCCATGTGTCTGTCTCTATTCCACTAACTTTCTGTTTTCTTATTAAAACCTTGTAGTATAATTTAAAGTCAGGTAATGGAATGCCTCGGGCTTTGTTTTTATTTACTTAAGATTGCTTTGGCTATTCAGGTTCTTTTTTGCTACCATATGAATTTTAGGATTGTTTATTCTAATTTCTTAAGAATATAAATGTCCGAATTTATTTTATATTACATATCTATTATCTTTAATATTTTAAATGACTATTATATTTTCTGTTATATAATACTTAGTATATTTAAGCATTCCATTTTTTAAGGATGTCAGTCAATGATATCTGAAAATCTTTTCATAGATTTTGACTCTGTTGATTCATTATGTCATCATTTAGTATAAGAGATTCTGCTACAAAACAAACTTTTAGATTTGCATACTCCAAATAAACCCTGAAAAGCACACTTTCCACTCTTAACATGTGTCTTTTTTATATAAGAGCTCATTAATTTTATCTATATCATGGTCAAAAAACAATGATCTTCACTTTGTTTTAGTTACATTTCACTTATTACCAGCCAGAATCAGCATTTTGTCACATTTTTAGTTCATTTGGAGCTTTTTATGTGTATTATATATATTCACATTTTTTGCCCATTTGTAAAGGCTGCAAGTCTTCTCATTAATTTCTATGTACTCTTAATACAGGCAACTTTATGTTATCCATAAATATTTCATTTTTATATTGTCTGGCTACATTTGTTATTTGTAAAGTTTGTTTTACTTTTCATTTTTCCTGGCATGTCTCAAACAAAGGTTAAAAAATACCTTTAAAGGTTATAGCAAAAACAAAGGGGGTCTTAGTGGGAGTGAATGACAGCAGCAGAATGATGAATTAATTTGGAAGTGGAGAGGCAGAGACTGAGTAGCCAGGGCATAGGAGCATCATTGGAACGGACATTGGCAGAGAAAAAAGTTTGTGATTCATTGTCATTGATGAGTAAAGGGGGTCCCTGGCAGAACAAAAACAATGAGAAGAGGGAGAATAAACTGCAATGAGAAAATGAACTTAATTTATGAATTAATAAGTGTAAGAGTCTAGAGGAGATTGATGTCAGTAGTATAGTTCTGAAACATCAGATACAAACTAACAAAGGAGTTGAATTTGGAGGTTTATAGTAAGGGTAATGTCTTTAATGCCTTCAAGCTGGTGACCAGTGACATCTTCAAATTACATAATGTATTATAATAACTAACAGGACTATATTATACTATATTGTGTGATACTAAACAAAATGTAATCCAACTCTGCAATGGGTTCTAATGTAAGATATCACTAAGGATTAGAAGTTATAATTTATTTAATCAACAAAGCTAAAAATCCAATTTATATACTGACCAATCTGCATGGTTTTATATGTACCTTGTGGCACTATCTTTCCATATAACCTCTAATACAACATGTAATTCAGTTTATTTTTATTTTTCCTGAAAGCTTCAGATGTGATATGGGGTGTTTTTCATTAGACAGCCTTTACATTTGATATTTTTGCCACTAATTTTTAGTTGACTATTTATAATTTGTGAATTATTTTTCAGCATATTAAAGGTCATGGAATATTAAAGCAATGTTTTGAGCCCCTGATATGTATTTTGAAGGGAAGGTAAACTACAAATCAGCAGTTACATGAGAACTTCCTTTGAAGTTTTTCACAGACTGTAACAAAATATAATGTCACTATCATATTTGTGTAACCTAAAGTCTTGTAGGTTCTTATACCAGATAATCAGCTTTACAGTATTAGTAACTCCCATCTGCAAAAAATTTCCATTGTACGTTGTTTCATACCTATGATTTTCCTACAAAATTTTTCAATTTATTCTTCAAGTTGGTGAGTATAATTGTTTTCACTTCCTTTTTTCATTTAAAAAGCTAAAAATGTTTGTCAAGCTTAGATATAAATTTCAACTTAACTTAGAATGTATTAAATCAAAGTTTAGAGAGAAAATAATTTTTTCAAAATATTGTATATCTTCATTTTAGAAACAATAGCATAAAACATGAATCCAGCTAAATCATTTATTTTGTTACTTTTATCTGGAATTTTCTTGTTTTATTTTTCTGTCTAGCTTCCTTTTCCAAATTAAAACTTTAAATAAGACTTCATATTATTACTGTTTTGAAGTGTTGGATTAACACATGCATGTTTTTTGTTTTGATTTTGCTACAAACTGATACATCTTTTATCTAGTAGAGTGGTACTGACTCATTGATTACCAGAAGCATATGAAAATTATGTCTGTTTTCCTTTCCTGTACAATGTTCAAATCTGTGTAATTACATTTGGTTACAAATATTCACTGATTTTTATAATTAAGTAAATATATAATTAATATTTTAGTTTATATCTCTTTTAGTAATTATGAAATATTTTTCATTATGTGTGTTGATGATGTAAATACTTACATTTTCTGCAAATATGATGTGACTATAGTTCAACCTAGCACTTTTGTTTTGTTTTCTAATACATCTATTAGGAATAAGAAAACAAAAAAATATTTTCTGCTGCATAACTTTGAATATATTTTTAGTACTTATGTAGAATAAATTATTTAAAATGAAAAGTCTGCATATTTTGTGTTAACATATGCTGATAATTTTGTATTCACAGTCATTTGCCATTTTAAAAACCTATCAAGTATTTTTAATATTTGCTGTTCTCATAGATGAAAATTGTTTCATTCTTTTTATTTACATTTTTGTATTTTATAAATGAGAATTTCATTTTTTATAGGATTTTGTGAACACTTGCTTATTTTTTTTGTTCATTTCTGGTGTCTCATTAATTTAGATGCTCTATATGTGCGTGCCTCTGTGAATGTGTGTGTATGTATGTATGTGTGTGTGCAAAAGAAATATTCTCTGGTTAGAAAAAAATGGCAAACTGGAAGGTTGGTTGATGGTTATTTTTAAAAAGCAGAATACAGTTTTAGTTTCTGAGCAATATGAGTAGTCCCCCACTACCAACATAATTCACAGATTTTATTGATAAAATGTACTTTATGTTAACCTGATATGAAATTCAGTATTATAGATTTTTACTTAGTATGTTTATAGTTTGTAAATGTTTATCTTGTATTTAAAACACTGGATTAGATTTAGAAATAGCTGCTATCATCTTTCCAAACCAGTCAAAACATGGACAAAGATTAATGTTGCCCACACATAACTGAATTCTCATCTTCTTAAGGTAGACATCCAGGAAAAATTGTTAAGGTAGACACTTCCACTATTGTGCTACACTATAACTTCATTTATGTTTGTTTGTTTGTTTGAGTTATAATCTCACT
>NW_006976192.1:0-706 GCF_000164805.1 Carlito syrichta | reverse complement strand
TAAAAGAGGACATGGTATCATTACCTTTATGTGGCTCCTCGGATATCCATATGTCTGTGGGACCGGCTGGAACCTTTCTTGATGGAATTTTGTAGATGATTTGAGAGACACAAACACTTGATTGAATTCAGTAACTACATTTTTTTTCTTCTTCCACCAGGTGTAGTCACTCTAGAGAAGAATGAGGAGGCAGAATAATGAGGCTAATATTCATAACAAAACACAGCCTTACCTGAGGGGCATGACTGTCAGGCAGACTGCAGATTTTCAGTGCACGTGCAGTGAGTGGAGCAGTGATCCAGGCTGGTGCAGGGACACACAGGCGTGAGGGGAAGGGGTGGTGGCCACGAACACCCAATATCACACCCAATTAAATAATTCCTTATAGAAAATCCCCTTCAGAAAGTGAATTAAATGACTGAAAGGTAAAAGTTACACAAAAGCCTAAAATTGTTTCTTCTTAAAAAGCTAAGTAGTCATTTTTGTGATTGAGTCTAAAAAAGTGTTAAGGCAGAATGAAATACTTAGAGACTAATTAGAGAAGCACGTATCATGCATCTGTACATGTGTTACATAGCTTATACCATCGGCAGGTTGTCATGTAGTTTTATTTTTGTCCTCCTCCATTTGATAGACAGTAAATAAGCTGTGGCTGGCTGGGCACAGTGGCTCACTCCTATAATCCTAGCACTTTGGAAGGCCGAGG
>NW_006976191.1:0-830 GCF_000164805.1 Carlito syrichta | reverse complement strand
CGCTATAACGCAAGTATCATGAGAGCAGGGACCTTTTGCTTTGTTCATGGCTAAATCTCCAGCATTCAGAACAGGTCTTGGCAGAAAGAAGGCAACTGAATAAAAGAATAAACTGGCCCTATAATTTCAAGTTCACATCTCCTGCTATCACCAAGATATCCATGTGCCCTTTAACATTTTAAAGAACAAGCTCTCATCTCACTTCCTTTTTCTCTATATCTGACAATGGCATCAACTCACTCACACTCAAATTCTCAATCAACTGTCACTGACTAGCTCTCTTTCACACCTCAGATATCTCTAAAAAATTCCAGGCCAGTGTCCTGGACATTCTACTGTGAGCATATCATCAAAAATAATCATTAAAACAGCTTCATTTAAACACTCAACAGTACTGCCACCTATACATTTTGAAACCTTTATCACATCTTTAACTACTACAACTTTTTCTGGATGCATTTTTATTCATATACTAATTAAAATATTTATTTAGAATCTGCCTGTTTTTCTTAGCTTACAGATAAAAGTTCTTCTCAGGATCCAGTGTTGTTCCTTATTTAGTAACACCCCAAGCAAATCCGAAATATGAACTAAAAGAAAAACTTCACAATCTTTCTATTCTTTTACCCATTACTTTTTTTCCTAAGGGTGAAGAAATTCTCCTCATCCAATAGACTGTCATATAACAGCTACTTTTCTTCACCAAAACAGCATAAATCCCTGCAACTTTAGTTCACTGAGAATAAAACAGTCACTCTCCTTTTAAAAAAGAAAAAACAAATTGTCCCATTAAGTACTACTATGATAGATAAGCTTGAAATCTGAAGTTT
>NW_006976190.1:0-1012 GCF_000164805.1 Carlito syrichta | reverse complement strand
TTTTTTGTTTAAGTTGAACTCAGGAGACTCTTCTGCCTTATAACTGAACTTTGCTTGCATTTTTAAAAAATAGGCACTAGAGAGATGCTATACTGACTATAAGTAGAGTAAAACACTCTACTTAGTAGCACAGAGTATAGGAAAATTGATAAATATGCATTTCACTCTTTTAAAATTTCCAGTTATAGTTCTTTATGTCCCTGGACAAAAATTAATTTTAGTAACCATTAGTTATTAACATTAAACCTTGAAAAAGTAAAGAAATACCAACTTTTCTGTATTTAAAATGATAACACTTCATATATAGGTTGCAGATATGTATTGCAGGTGCTTTTAGTAGAGTGGATCTGAGTTTCTTGAACCTGAAATGTAAATAGTACCTAAGAAAAAGGACCATTAAGGTCCATGACAAGTGAATTGTGACTATTTTTAATTCCTAAGAGACAAATTGGGTCTCTGTGATGGGGATTTGATGTTCTATTAAGGTGGCACATTCAGTTCATAATCCCCCCAAATTATTATTTTTTGGAAGTAAAAA
The DNA here is from genome assembly GCF_000164805.1 of Carlito syrichta. Classification (NCBI taxonomy): domain Eukaryota; kingdom Metazoa; phylum Chordata; class Mammalia; order Primates; family Tarsiidae; genus Carlito; species Carlito syrichta. The sequence continues at coordinate 474 of NW_006976190.1, read as the reverse complement.
CTTTAACTTAATAAAAGCATGGTGCGTGCTACTTTATTGACAATGATTTTGAGCAAGATTCTTATGGTACAGCTTAATGCAAATATAGATAATACAGGCATACCTCATTTTATCACACTTCACTTCATTGCCCTGCTCAGATATTGTGTTGTTTACAGTTTGAAGGTTTGTTGCAATCCTGCAATCAACCAAGTCTGTCAGTGCTGTTTTCTAATAACATGTGCTCACATTGTGTCACAGCATCACATTGTGGTAATTCTCACAATATTGCAAACTTTTTCATTATTATTATGTCTGTTATGATGATCTGTGATTTTGTTTTTCAGTTTATGACTCATGCACTTTGTTTTTGTGTCTTTCAAAAATATATTGCTTTTTTCTTCCTCTACTGTTTCTTTTTGTTAAACAGTTACAAAAGATTAAAGCACAGAGTAATAATTTTAAAGAATGAAGCTTTCTAATAACTGGAGGTAT
>NW_006976189.1:0-1411 GCF_000164805.1 Carlito syrichta | reverse complement strand
GGGGTGGCTGTGAGCATGCCACTGCACTCCAACCCGGGCAACGGAGTAAGACTCCAACTCAAAAAAAAAAAAGAAAAGAAAAAGAAAAATACATGAAAGAGGATATGAATAATGGATTACTTAACTATTACCACTGTGAAAAGCAACTCAATGTATATATTTGAGTGATGCTAGGACAGTGGCAGTATATTCTCCTTAAATTAAAAGTAGAATATTTTCGACACTTTTTCTTTTGTGGGGGTGTATATTTTATATGCCATAATACAACTACCTATTATCCAACATATTATATAGTCAATGAGCATATCTTACTCATTCCATTTATAAAAATTAATTTGACTTTTTTGTGATAAAGTTATTTCTGTATAGTAAAAATCATTGCAATTTTTCAATACTTTTATACTTAGCCTAAAGGAGATTATACACTAAATAAAGCCAAGGATCCTTACAACAAAACCCTGACATCATAATATTAACTATAATTTGAAATAACTATTCATATAAATGCCTTCACGGGTCTCCCTTTCAAGAGCATTCATATACAATGTAGGTAAAATATTTCAAACTTAATGAAGACAACTTATCAAATTCATTCCTTCACTATTTTTCTACATAACTCTCATAAGCAACATTTGAAAGTTTAAACAATTCCAAGAATAATCAATACAAACCTAGATTTTGGGGGGCAGGGGGAATGGGAGATTATACATTATGATTTCCAGGAAGAGGCAGGATAACATTTGTACAAAGATTACTACTGTTAATACTTAAGGGCAAGGCTGGGTGCAGTGGTTCACACTTGTAATCATAGCACTTTAGGGGTGGAGGTGAGAGGATTGCGAGTTCAGGGGTTTGAGACCAGCCTGGGTAACTTGGCAAGACCTTGTCTCTATAGTGCATGGTGACGCACACTTGTAGTCCCAGCTACTTGGAAGGCTAAGGTGGAAGGATTACCTGAGCCCAGCAGGTCGAAGCTGAAGTGGCCATAAACATGCCACTGCACTCCAGCCAGGGCAATAGAGTGAGACTCCTACTCAAAAAATAAAATAAAATAAAATAAAATAAAATAAAATAAAAGCTTTATTTTCAAAAATGGGCAACTAACCCATAAGATATGTATTTTTTTCTATGCTTCTCAAACTTTGTCAAAACACTGAAAATGAGAACATTCAGAAAACATACTGCCACAGAATGAAAATGGCATGAGAATTATTTTCTATACAAAATAGTATGTTAGCTTAGTGTCTGAGTTTCAGTCAGGTGCCTGAAAACAGAATGCTGTGATGTACATAATGCCAAGGCAGTTGGACACAGCCCAGTTCAACTGGGAGCTGAAGAATAGACAAATAAGAGGTTTGTTTTCTTCATCATTTCTCCCCATCCTAGCCCTATTTTTGTTTCTGCCTTTCAC
>NW_006976188.1:0-1550 GCF_000164805.1 Carlito syrichta | reverse complement strand
TGATGGGATCCACAAAGCCTGTCTCCTTCCCTCATCTTTGATCGCCTGTAGTGTCTTTGTCCATTCAGGACTAAGCTTCCAGGAAGCGTGGTTGGATCTACTGGAACCCGAATCCCTGATGTTCATTCGCCTCTTTACTGTCTCCAGTCTGGCATCACTGAAATTAACCCCAGACCTCCTCACAACTATGGTGTAAGCAGGGCTTTTGTGACTCAGATACTAATCTAGCAGTCTAATAAGCACAACAGTCTAATAAGGCAGGCTGATTACCTTTATTTTTCATTCTACGTAGGAGGTCTGGAGACATCACATAACTTGCCCAGGGCTCACAGCTCTAAGAGGAGCTTGCATCCTTTACTACTGGGCCATCTTGTCTTTCAACCTCCCCACTTTCCAGGAAGTGTAGCTCTGGAACATTCCCAGACTCCCACAGCTAGCTAATCATCCCTCTGTCAAGGCTCTTCTGAGACTCCCCACCAAGACTTGCCCTGGAGAACCAGCAACCTTGTGCTCCCACTGTTACTTGCACACACTGCATCCACATCGCCTGCACCCTTTTAGTGCCCTTATCTGACCATGCTGGGTCTCTCTTGGCAGGGCTGCAGGCACCTCCAGGATGGGGACCACTCCATGGCATACCTCGCATATCTACAGCCTGAGAAGATCATTTTCTACGCTCTCTCACCTCAATGTAACAGCACTGTTTTCAGTAATAATCAGGAAATGAAATGAATAATATGGTCTAGAAAAGCAACATAGAAAGAAAAATTTCCGTTATCATGTTTCATATATATTATAGTCCTGTGAGATTAAATATATAAAGAAGATAGTGTTATATAATGCACAAAATTGAAAATGGATTAATTGCTTAATTATGTCACTATATTTTTTGAACCAAAGGAAAATAACTCACACTTACCAATTGGTCTGCTACAGAAATGAATGATAGTGTTATGATTCCTGTTTCCTTGACTATGCTCATTCACCAGTGACTTTATCAAAATAGTTATTTTCACATATTCGTGTTTAGTATATGAATAGCCCGATTTCTGTCTATCTTCACTCATGGTTGACTGAAGAACACATTAGAACGTTAATTTTGAAAACTTTCATATAAACTAACAGATATAGAAGAAAAGCCTGAAAGGTAAGTGTAAATTTGGCAGAAATTCATAAAAATTCCCATTTCACAATAAATACCCCAAATTGCCATCTCCATTCTTTGTTTGGATCATTTCTAGCCGCCTTCAAATGACTTTGCAGTCAAAGACTTTGAAATATGAATAAACACTCCATAGGGTTACAGAAAATGGCAGAGTTAAAATAACTCAAGTTGTATTTTTCATCTTTTATAATCCCTGTGTTATCATTTTTAATTTTAGGCCTTCTGTTTAAATGCAGAAATACATGATACCAAATCACATATTTGGAGCCACACAGATCCCGAAGCACACCCAAGCGATTTCAAACCCTCACAAACTTACACTCATAATGAACATGTGCAGCAATCATATAATTGGGAATTCTCTGAATTATCTTCCATGTACAAT
>NW_006976187.1:0-808 GCF_000164805.1 Carlito syrichta | reverse complement strand
GAACGTTTAGCATAATATCATAGGAAAGGAATTGGTAGTATCTTGCTGGGATGAGGAAGGGGCACTTTGCATCAATAACGGTACCTGATCTCAAACCAGGCAAAGTGGGGAAAAAAAGGAGGCCCAAACTTTTACCTATGTGATGTCCACTTGTATATCCAATCCTGAATTGTACCCCACATCTTAAAAATATGTGTGTGTGTGTGTGTGTGTGTGTGTGTGTGTGTGTGTGTGTGTGTGTGTGTGCTGAATAGAGTAAAACAAAAAGACTCACATTGCATGGGAGATTGTCATATTCTTACTTATGTTGTTTTCAGCCATCACATAACATTTTGAAAATTTGAACATGCACGGGTATCACAGTGAATATGCCATTCTAAGGTCTGTCTTTGAAATCTAGAGACTAAGAAACATAAACCTCTCCCATCATGTCTCAAGTCTTTATGACTCTATATAGCCAACTGCCCACAAAACCAGAAGTTCTGTTTTGTTAAAGATAATAGAGGGCCTACAAATTATTCTCAAGTTTCTACTATATATGCAATGAAACCATTCACAATATTTCTGGAGATGAGAAGAGGTTAAATGCCTTTTGATTTGAGTTGAAAGTTCACTGCAAGTGCTGTCTTGGATATTTGAGGTGAGATCTTAGGTTTTCACTTACCAGTTATAGGCTGGTGCCCTTCTCCAATTGTTCTTTGGTTCGCATTGACATCTTTGAGAGTTCCTGAAGTCAGTTTCTACTGAGATATATCAGTGGCAACTCGGGGAAGGCATTCCCTTGCAATGAAATGAAAGTTCAGTATTT
>NW_006976186.1:0-608 GCF_000164805.1 Carlito syrichta | reverse complement strand
CAATCCTACTGAAAGTATTCCAGGCAATTGAGAAAGATGGAACCCTCCCCCAAATCATTCTATGAAGCTAACAACCCATTGATACCCAAGCCAGGTAAAGACTCAACAAAGAAAGAGAACTACAGGCAAATATCTTTGATGAACATAGATGCCAAAATTCTCAGCAAGATCCTAGCAAACCGGATTCAACAACACATCTAAAACATCATCCATCATGACCAAGTAGGCTTCATCCCTGCGATGCAAGGCTGGTTCAACATTCGCAAGACAATAAATGTAATTAAATACATCAACAGACGTCAGAACAAAAGCCACATGATTATATCATTAGATGCAGAAAAAGCTTTTGTTAGAATCCAGCACCTCTTCCTGATAAAAGCCCTGAAACACCTAGGCATACATGGAACATACCTCAAAATAGTAAAAGCCATCTATGAGAAATCCACAGCTAGCATACTCCTAAACAGACAAAAATTGGAAACATTTCCCCTGAAGACTGGAACAAGACAAGGATGCCCACTCTCTCCCCTCCTGTTCAATATAATATTGGAAGTCTTAGCTAGAGCAATCAGAAAAGAGAAGGCAATCAGGGGTATCCAAATAGGAAT
>NW_006976185.1:0-786 GCF_000164805.1 Carlito syrichta | reverse complement strand
TCCATGTCTTTGTGGGTTTTGGGGGGACTTTGTTGGTGTCAATGTTTATTTTATTCCACTGTGGTCCGAGAAGGTGCATGGTAGAATTTCAGTCCTTTTAACTTTGCTTATACTTGATTTGTGTCCAATTATGTGATCGATCTTAGAATATGTTCCATGTGGTGATGAGTAGAATGTGTATTCTGTGGTCTTTGGATGGAGTGTTCTATAGGTATCAATTAAGTCCATTTGGTCCAGAGTCTCATTGAGGTTCCGGATCTCCTTGCTGATTTTTTGTCCTGATGATCTGTCTAAGGTTGTGAGTGGTGTATTAAAGTCCCCAGTTATTATGGTGTTAGAGTCAATGTCTTTCTTTAGTTTTCCTAGAAGTTGCTTTATGAATGTTGGTGCGCCTATGTTGGGTGCATATATGTTTAGGATAGATATTTTTGTTGATGGAGTGAACCTTTTATCATTATGTAGTGGCCCTCTGAATCTTTTTAAATTTTTGATAGCTTAAATGGTATTTTGTCTGAAATTAGGATCGCGACTCCTCCTTTCTTTTGTGTTCCATTCGCCTGAAAATTTGTTTCCCATCCTCTTACTTTGAGTCTGTGTATGTCCTTTCTAGTGAGATGGGTCTCTTGAAGGCAGTATATTGTTGCCTGGTGATATTTTATCCATTTTGTCATTCTATGTCTTTTCAGTGGTGCGTTTAGTCCATTCACATTCAGACTAATTATTGAAATGTGAGAGTTCGTCCCTATCATGGAGTTCTTATTGAGTTATTGTTCTTCCACTTGGTTT